>NC_137060.1:18512916-18517916 GCF_032717465.1 Coenobita brevimanus | reverse complement strand
TTAATCAATAAAAATCAACAACCCTGATCTCCTTCCTCGCCCCTCCCCACCCCCCACCCCCACATCCACCATTACCCCCCTTCTTTCCCCTCCTCCCCCCTCCCCCCTGGGTTGTAGGGTACACTTGAAGGTACAGTATTGAGAAGTCCATGAATGAAGCTTCTCTCTCTCTCTCTCTCTCTCTCTCTCTCTCTCTCTCTCACACACACACACACACACACACACACACACACACACACACCGCTTAATAAATAACATTCTTTATCACAGTTCTCATCCCCCCTTGACCCCTCCATCTTATATTTCATTCTCAATCCCACCAAGAGATTTTATTCCGGCAAATTGAGACCAAACACTGAAAAAAAGGTCAAGGGCATTTTCTTTATCGTCCCTTCACTACCAGACGAGGGATTTAAGCTGAGGAAAATCGTCTGAAGGAAGCAGGAGTTTATTTACAAAGACGTTATGTTAGAGAAGAGGTTAAGTGTAGTTTCGTGTGTACCCTGAAGTGTGTATGTGAATCTCTGTAGACATGTGGGTGTTCTTGTGTACGTTTTTCGTGTGTGTACGCATAGACGCTTGTTGCCTTTATGTATGCATGTATGTGTTTCCTGTATGTAGGTTTGGAGTTATGTGTGTATGTGTTCGTGTTATGTATTTATCACGTGCATGTACGTATATTATCGCTTTATGTGTGTAGGATTCGTGCAAGTGTGTGTGTGTGTGTGTGTGTGTGTGTGTGTGTGTGTATGTGTGTGTGTGTGTCGTACTGCATCGCGTAGGTACACAATCAAGAAGAAAATAAAAACATATAAGATTACCAGAATATCCAAGAACAGGTTTTGTGTGTGCCTCTCTCTCTCTCTCTCTCTCTCTCTCTCTCTCTCTCTCTCTCTCTCTCTCTCTCTCTCTCTCGGCGATTATTGAAATGCATAAGACATGTTTTCGCTTCTTAGGTAAGCTTAGGTATCAGTGAACACCTTGGAAGAATATATATATATGGTAGGACTTAAGATATACCCATTGTGTGTGTGTGTGTGTGTGTGTGTGTGTGTGTGTGTGTGTGTGTGTGTGTGTGTGTGTGTGTGTTACATGGATACACATAATGGGCCACACACACACCTCGAGCCCTACTCTGGATGTGAGAGAGAGAGAGAGAGAGAGAGAGAGAGAGAGAGGTGAAGCGTGGGAGAAGCACTAGTGAAGGCGTGAGAGAGAGAGCGTGAGTGATGGTGGTGAAGAATGAGTAAGAGTATGTGGGGAAGTAAGAGCGTGAGAGAGACGGGGGTGAGAGGTGTGAATGGAGAGAATGTGGGAGAGAATAAGCGAAAGCGTAAGAGAGAGAGAGAGGGGGGAGGTTACATAACATAAACTTGAAAGCATTCAGAGAGTGCATACCTCCGCTAAAGACATTACCATTAAAAAGGATCCGGATCCGGATCCGTGGAAATACTATCCGGATGCGCCCCAAAGTTTAATCACTTCTCCCATGGTCCATGGCCCACCCTTCCACAAAATTTCATTGAAATTCATGGAGAACTTCTGGAGATATCACATGTACGAACAGACAGAGCGACAGACAAACGTAGGTGAATACATAACCTCTTGCAGTTTCGTTGGCGGAGGTAACAAATTACCCGTATCTGTCCAACCGCATCCTTCTTCACACACGCAGACTCAGCGCCTAGCAGCATCCGTCATACCAATATGCCAGCCTCAATTGACAACATCCTCTGCCAACACCACCGCTCAGTTTTTCCTTATAAGTTCCTGGAAGAGAATGGCAGGTAGTTGCGTTGTCCTTGTAGGCGATGTTGCCTCTGTTTACCTTTGATACCTGTCCTCTTGTACCACGAAGTATGCAAAACTAATCTCTCTACACTTTTACTTGCCCAGAAACTAACAGCTCTCCATCTTGAATGCTTGAGCTGTAGCAAGATACTGTAATAGCCCAAGAACATAGCACTAGTCACGAGGAAGTGCAATGGAAGAGATGTAGAGCCGAAAGTACGTTCCTGTTTCTGCCTTCGAGCACCGGGAAATAAATTGTCAGAGGACGATAATCTCCAGGTTAAAGTACATGAAATATAGATCATTTTTCCTCATTGCTCAGCCTCGTTCATCTGATTGGCTGTATGACTCTGATCTCCCCGTTGCCTCTGATTTGCGACCCTTTGCTTAGTACGACAGGTCAAATTAGAATCTTCCTCCTTTTCCATTGTTAGTTTGGGAAAGCCTAATGTATTGTCACGTTGATCTGAGTGGCAGTTTCTTTCTCATCTCCGTGTTGCCTCTGATTTCCGGCCCTTTCACAGTACGACAGGTCACACTCCATCCTTTTTCCTTATTACTACGGGCAAGATTGATTTATTGCCATACTGATCTGATTGGCAATATGCTTCTGATCGCCGGTTTGCCTCTGATTTCCTGTCCTCTGCATGGTGGGGTAGGGCAGATTAGAATCTTTTTCCTGGTTCCTTATTCATTTGAGGAGGCCTGGCGTGTTTGTGCAGTGATCTGGTGGACGGGCAGCTGCTGATTTGGGTTGACAGTATTATTATTGTTATTATTATTGTTGTTGTTATTATTTTGCGATTGATGCTCACTAGTAACGCATCCTTGTATATACAGGAAGCGTTGTGGTTTCTAGTGAAATTAATCCTCCAGTCTTTGTCAGGTTAGAGTAAATGCACTACAGACAGCCTCCACGGGAAGAAGGTGCACTCTCCTTATTTTTTTCTTCCTATAGAACATTGATATAACATACTACACTTTTCCTCTCGTAACTAAGATGTATTTTGTACGAACTTAGGAAGGTTTCAAGCACCACTCCTGTTAATTATTTCCTCTGCAAATGGTACGTTAATATTAAGTTGTATGTTATTTGTTATATGAGGGAGAGGTATGAGCTGGAAGGAGGGCAGCGAAATGGCAGAGAACTGGGCAACATGGAGGCGATTTGTTTCTGGCCACCCCTTACGGGATTAAGACGCTTGGCTATAGATAGATAGATAGATAGATGTTATTTGTGCTGTTTATCGCGGTGTTAAAATATATGTACATACCATAAAAGAGAATACGGAGGCGTAAATATAAGTCGAAAAGAATCTAAAATATTCTCCTTGGTTGCAGTGTACTATAATATTCTCCTTGGTTGCAGTGTACTTAAATATTCTCCTTGGTTGCAGTGTACTTAAATATTCTCCTTGGTTGCAGTGTACTTAAATATTCTCCTTGGTTGCAGTGTACTATAATATTCTCCTTGGTTGCAGTGTACTATAATATTCTCCTTGGTTGCAGTGTGCTATAATATTCTCCTTGGTTGCAATGTACTCAAATATTCTCCTTGGTTGCAGTGTGCTATAATATTCTCCTTGGTTGCAGTGTACTATAATATTCTCCTTGGTTGCAGTGTACTATAATATTCTCCTTGGTTGCAGTGTGCTATAATATTCTCCTTGGTTGCAATGTACTCAAATATTCTCCTTGGTTGCAGTGTACTCAAATATTCTCCTTGGTTGCAGTGTACTCAAATATTCTCCTTGGTTGCAGTGTACTCAAATATTCTCCTTGGTTGCAGTGTACTCAAATATTCTCCTTGGTTGCAGTGTGCTATAATATTCTCCTTGGTTGCAGTGTACTATAATATTCTCCTTGGTTGCAGTGTACTATAATATTCTCCTTGGTTGCAGTGTACTGAAATATTCTCCTTGGTTGCATTGTACTCAAATATTCTCCTTGGTTGCAATGTACTCAAATATTCTCCTTGGTTGCAGTGTACTCAATTATTCTCCTTGGTTGCAATGTACTGAAATATTCTCCTTGGTTGCCTCTGTTTTCCTGCCCCTAGCACACTGAAATATTAAAAGAAGAGAAAAAATAACATATAAGCTTTCCTCCGTCTATCAGTATTCGTTGATCTGATGGGCAGCTTCACTCTGATCCCGGAAAGTATGATATTTCCCTGGACGCCTCTGATTGCCGGCCCCTTGTACATTGAGATAAAAAGAACTATATAATTTTTCCTCCTCCTTAATATTGGCTGATCTGATGGGCAACTTGACTGATCACAGGAAGTGTCAGATTTTCACGGTTGCCTCTGATTGCCGGGCTGGTGTTGATGTGAGGAAGTCTCTCTCTCTCTCTCTCTCTCTCTCTCTCTCTCTCTCTCTCTCTCTCTCTCTCTCTCTCTCTCGGCGTAGTTAAAGATAGCCTATATTTTCCTCCTATTTATGTTTTGTGTTTTCCCCCGCATCATCAGACATAGAGGGAAAAATCAGATAAATATTGTCTTTATCTTCATAGACAAGTAGCGTGTGTCTGTCTGTCATATCAAAATCTAGATAGCCATTGTACACCATTTCAGACAGAATTTGGAGTGAAATTTGACAAGCGACATTTTCTTCTAACTAGCCAGTCGTATAGGGCTGGAAATCATCTTTATATTAGTAGTAGTAGTAGCAGTAGTAGTTGTAGTAGTGGTAGTAGTAGTAGTAGGAGGAGGAGGAGGAGGAGAATCAGTGCCAACCGTGATTATTTACTTATTTTTATAGAGCCATGAAGAGTTAAAGGAATAGGGACATTGACGGACTCTTAAAACTCTCTCCCTAAAGTGTAATTAAAGTATGTGGCATTATTAAGACTAAAAATAATCGGATTGAAGCGGTATATGTATCATCGTACAAAAGGGGCACGGATACCTCTGCTGGCGACTGTACATAAGTGGCCAGATTATATTTCTGATGGGATTAGAGTCAGGGTGTGAGTTATGGCCGCGTTCAAGGTGGGCACAAAAGTTAGATTATCTCCAGGGAAATCAGAGTCGATGAAATGATTGCCTAATTTAGTCCTTTTAGCTGCGAATTATCTACTTTGCAGTGTCTCCAGGCTAAAGGCAGACGGTTTTGCTATACTCCAGACGATTTGCTGTAGCTGAGGAGAGGCTTTGCGATCTAGAGGGGTTATATGCAGCCTTCATTAGTCGGTTGAATGCGTGAGAG
>NC_137060.1:18420416-18507916 GCF_032717465.1 Coenobita brevimanus | reverse complement strand
CAGATTGGAGGATTAATTTGACTAGTAACCAAGGAGACTCATTCTTACCCCTGCACTAAGGCTTATCGAATGTCATGTAATTACGATTTAGTTTTCAAGATGTGAGAGTGCGCCAGTCCCATCAGATAAACACAGAAAGGTTTTAGTGGCAGTGCATTTAATATCCTAAAGAGTTGCTGAAGGTAAGGAAGTGACGAGGGATTAAACTGGTTATTGTTATCATTATTATTATTATTATTATTATTATTATTATTATTATTATTTATCATGTGTGTGGTCTGAGTGCTTCTGTAGTTAAGCGAGCCGAATAGTACCCTTACACACACACACACACACACACACACACACACACACACACACACACACACACACACACACACACACACACACACACACACACACACAACCCCTTCAGTCCCATGCCTCATTTCATTGTTTTTTTCTTGCCACCTCCAGACGATTTTTATTCAGATTAGGGAGAGACTATTTTTATCAATGGAGACCGTATCTAACCCCACCAGCTCGAGAGGCCTTCCCTGGGCTTAGGAAAATCGTCTGGGGATACTTGGAAAAAACATAGAAAAAGTAATCGGACTGAAGGGGTTACTAGGGGACGGGTTGCGTGGTAGGTGTGTGTAAAATTCATCTGAAAAGAAAGGTAGAAAAGTAGTATGTGTTGATGGCAGTGCTTGATTGTGAGGTAGCGTCAGAATCCCGAAGCTGTGATTGATGTGTGTGTGTGTGGGTGTGGGTGTGGGTGTGGGTGTGGGTGGGTGGATGGGTGGGGGTGTGTGTCATTTAACGGGATATATTCGTACTTTTTCTGTCTTTAGGTGACAATAAGACTCATAATGATGATGATGATGATGAAGGTTGTGGTGGTGGTGGTGGTGGTGGTGGTGATAGTTCCTTCATTCTCAGTACAGGTTCCCTTCGTTCTTGTAAATTCCATTCAGAAATTAGAGTTCAGTGAGGTGTTGCTTTTTTTCTTTTCATGGGGTATATGCGGGAATGGTTTAGAGGGCAGAGGAGCGCCTTCTATTTACTGCCATTTTCTTTGACTTTTAAAACTGAACTAGCTTCTTTTTGTTAAGATTAAGACTGGAATGTAAAGTCTGTATGTCAAAGCTGCTCTCTCTCTCTCTCTCTCTCTCTCTCTCTCTCTCTCTCTCTCTCTCTCTCTCTCTCTCTCTCTCTCTCTCTCTCTCTCTCTCTCTCTCTCTCTCCATCATTCTGTCCCCCACCACCTCCACATCATTTCTCCCTCACAACTACTGTACATTCCCCTACCCCCCCACCCCCTCCCTCTCAGATAATCCCCACCAGTTAGTAATCACTCAGCAGTAATCCCCCCACACCCGGTTCGCTGGATTTGCCCCCTCCTGCCGTTCCCCCCTCCCTCCCTCTCTCTTTCACTTTATCCAGATTGAGAAGGGGAGAAGTGGTGAGGGGGAGGCTAGGGCTGTCGCTGGGAGCTTGATTTGTTGAGGAGTATCCCGCTAGAGAGAGAGAGAGAGAGAGAGAGCACAGGCAGATGTAAGTGTGTGTGTGTGTGTGTGTGTGTGTGTGTGTGTGTGTGTGTGTGATACTTGCTTGTCTGATTTTTTTGTGTACTGTTCTTTATTAGCGTACACGATACACTGATATCTTATAGCCAAGGCTGTGTGTGTGTGTGTGTGTGTGTGTGTGTGTGTGTGTGTGTGTGTGTGTGTGTGTGTGTGTGTGTGTGTGTGTGTGTGTGTGTGTGTGTGTGTGTGTGCATGAGGGGGTGTGGTTCATGTTACTCTCACAAATGGTGCTGGTGGGTGTGACCTTATCTGCCAGCTCATCCTCACAATTATGTACATTAACCCCATCACGGCTGCATCTTTTAGTCCACCTAACACCAGACGATTTTATTCAGCTGAGAGTGAGTCCTGGAAGCCATTAGAGTGTTAGTTCTGTCACCGTTAACCCTCTCAGGGTCAAGAAAACTCTGGTAGGCGGTTCTATTCCTGCAGACGTCAGACGATTACATTCAGCTGAGAATGGGTCACGGGAATCAGATCGTGTGTGTGTGTGTGTGTGTGTGTGTGTGTGTGTGTGTATGTGAGAGAGAGAGAGAGAGAGAGAGAGAGAGAGAGAGAGAGAGAGAGAGAGAGAGAGAGAGTATCTAAAAAGCGTTACTAGGATACTCTGGGACTAGGCTTTTTTTTTTTTTTTTTTTACCTCGTCTAACGGACTTGGGAGAGGTTATGTGTTCAGTATGTCTGATTGTTTGTTCGTTTGTCCACAAAATATATCAAACAGTTATGAATAGATTTCAATGAAATTTTGTGGATATGTGGGTCATGGGTCAGGGAAGAGTTGGTTAAATTTTGGTGGTGAGCTGATCCGAATTCCTGTTCATGACTGTTTTTTGTTTGTCCACAAAATGTCTCAAAATGTTATTATTGGATTTCAGTGAAATATTTTGGACATGTGGGTCATGGACCAAGTAAGAGTTTATTAAATGTTGGTGGTGATCTGAGTTGTCTGGTATACGAGTATGCGTTGGTGGAGACAAGGCCTTGGGTGGAGATAGGCGTGTTCTGCTTGCTGTATTCTTGTTCCTAATTTAGCTATACAGTATTTTTAATCAGAAGGGAATAGCATTAAGGCAACACTCTGGCCCCTGCGGTCTAGATAATGCTTTTATACTTAAGACAACTTGATAATTATTCAGGCTTGGAGTCATCAGAAACCGAAAAGTTGGTGTGGAGAAGCAGGCCGACCACTGTATAAGATGATCGTAACATCTTAATACTTGCACACTTCAGAACAGTTTTTGTCGATATGTTCAGTGTGTGTTTTATTGTTATCAGGGAGCAATTTAAAGTGAAGTTAAGGTCGGTTTTCTCTTTGCATTTTTTTTTTCTTCTTAGAACCCAAGGCTGTTCGTGGCTGGGATATTTTCTGGTTGTTGCCTGATGATTTTACGCAGTTCAGGGTTGACCACATGGCGTCACAATGAAGGGGGGAAAATCCATTAAGTAGAGGGCATGCCACACCGTCACGAAAACATCTTCATCTTGAGAGTGTCTGAGATGGGGAGTGTGGTGTGGGGTGTAGACTGTATTGCTTAGTACACTTTAACCCCATCAGTACAATGACGTGTTTTCCTGTATACTCCTTCTACCGCTTGACGATTTTATTTAATATGGAGAGGTCCGTGAAGGCTATATCCAGCCCCTGAAGTTATATTAAAAATTGTAGATCCTATGTTGAATATAATCGCGTGGAAATGATAAGAATATAATAAAAATGGCGTCCAGGGGCTGAAGAAATTAACAGTGTCTGGTTCTTTCCTGTGACACCCAAATGTGAAATCTCGCACCAGATGAAGAAGATATTGGAACACGTCTGCAGTGAGGTGGTGGAAATTGTAAAGACGGGTTGTGTTGCTGAGATACTGGGAGTCGTAGGCAGCGGGGACTTCTGATTTGGAAAATGGAAGAAGCAAAAGATGATGATGATGAAAAAGAAGGTCAAGAAGAAGAGAAAGAAGGTGAAAAAGAAGAAGAAGAATGGCTATCGATTGCATGAAGATCTTTCAGTTGTTTTTTTTTTTCAAGGTCCCAAAGTCCCCTCTCTTCCTCCACATTTTTTTTGCACCTAAGTTACTTTTGAAGACAGTAAAATCATCTGACCTTAGCTGACACAAAAGGCAAAGTAGGTTGTATTTTAAGAGAGGACCTTCTTTGCTTTGGTACCCTTATCTGAATCGTTTATAGTCACACCCTTGGTCAGTCGATTATTTCCAAGTATAGTCTTTCTTGGTCTTATTATGAAACAGTTATTGATGGCTGAAAATAGACCATATTGAGGGATTCCACTTGTTCCTGTCATTTGATGTACTATTACCTCAGTCTGAAGTCTGTGGCATGTTGTGGAGTAGATTGGTGTCAGCCTTATTCGTAAAGGAAACGATGTATTTGGACACCCGCTAACTAATTTCGTCTTACACATGTCGGCCAGGCAAGCTGCATACTCAGATTATGCATTATAAGCTATTAAATTACAGAGATGCAGAAACATACACTGTTGGGGTGTCTGCCCAATGACGACAATAACTCTGTTCCAGCACTCTTCCTCTCCTTGGGACAACGTCATGTTTTTAAACGGTGATTGCATCAATAATACAGTGCCTCGTGAGATTCACTGAAATTAACCTCACAAGATTTTTACCGTATGTGCTTTAATTATCAGTTACAGTAGTTATTGCTCTTACAGAGGCAATGGAAGACGAAGACATTTCCTTGTCAGTATAGCCCATATGCAGTGGATAGGCAGAAATCTGTACTCGTATTAATAAAGTGTTAAGCAAAAGAGTCATGATACCTTCCAAAAATTATAGTAATTCGGTACAGTTTGGTTGATACTGATATGACCTGACTGGAGGAGAAACACGTGACCTGCACCCAGTCAGGTTGATAGTTCAGTAACCAGTGTCCGGCCGTGTCTCCCCCACCTGTGCCGCTCAGGTGACATTCATGGCGGTCCAGGAGCTGTAATTTCATGGCCGCCAATCTTGTTGTTGTCGATGCTGCAGAGATCACAGCACAGTCACCGGGTATTACCTCCTCCCCAGGCGCTGTTCACTGCACCAGGAAGCAAAAGCAGTGGGGCCAACGATCTCCTCACCTGTAATCAAAGTTGTAATGTTTGGATATTGAAAGGTAACTGTAAATCGTCCATTCCTTTATGTCTTGGGAGGATTTTATTTTGAAAGATTACAAATTTCTGGATATTGTAAAGCAAATATAAATCGTTTGTTCCTTTATTTAACTTGGGAGGATTTTGCTAGTTTTGAAAGATTGGCTTTACTGTTGGTCTCTCCATGGGAAATTATTAATGGTGATGTCCAGAGAGCTGCCTGGCATCTTATTCCGGTACAAGATGTCGTTAATATGTTCTGTTCGAGAATATGGCGTACTAATTAGGCATTCATTAACTCAAGACGCTTCTGATTCCCAACACCCCATCTTAGTAACAGGCCAGGAGTGATTCTGAGAGACATGAACACACACACACACACACACACACACACACACACACACACACACACACACACACACACACACACACACACACACACACACACAAACTAGACCCGTGTTCTTGTCGGGTAAGTAGACTCCCCAACACCTAATCCTAAGCAATTTATTCTCCAGACTACTCATTAATATCCCCAGGTGTGCTTGTTATGCCTTTTCAGTATCGACATAGATCGCGGAAATAACACACAAGAACATACTAACGGAGCAGAGTCAGAAATAAATCGGTAAGGAAGAGGTGTTAGTAAGCTTCCTAACTTAACTAGAATACCGCCCCACAAGGAAATGATGACGAAGGTAGAATCCTCAGTGAAATATCCTGTTTATCACTACACGGAAGATATGTTTCCTTTGATAATTGCCGTATAGAAGTGTCAGTATGTTAGTGTGAAGGAAAGAGTGTGTAGTGCAGTCGACGTGATAATCTCGGTTTTATCAAGAGCTGGGGAGGAGAGTTGGATGTGCGTGGGACACTGTTGAGATGGGCTAGTCCACCTTACACCTAATGCACCTTCACCTTGATACACCTTACCTTTGATACACCTTCACCTTAAAACTCCTTCATCTTAATACACCACATCCTTTTTACAGCTTCACCTAAGTACTCCACACCCCCAATACACCTTCACCTAAATAGCACCACATCCCTAATACACCTTCACCTGAATACACCAACACCCAAACACACCTTCACCTTATTAATACACTACAACCTAGATATACACCTCACACGCACACATCTCTATCCCACCACCTTCGTGTTACCTTCTCATCTCCGTCAAAAGCACTTTCTTGGAAGGGCGAGGTCAGGAAATTATATATATAAAAAAAAAATGGTTTCCTGCAGACTCGCAAATATACATGTCACAATGGCGTGGGCTAATCCTGCAGCCAGTCAGTGATAGTATCAGTAATGGTGCTGGGAGGGGGGTGGGAGGTTTACTGGGTGTGGGTGTAGGAGGGGGGGTGTTACTGAGTGTGGGTGTAACGGGTGGGGGATTGGAGGGGAGGGAAGAGGGTGGGAGGTGGAAAGAAAAGGGGATGGGGAGAGAAGGTGGGGAAGGGTGCAAGTGTTTGTGTGTGTGTGTGTGTGTGTGTGTGTGTGTGTGTGTGTGTGTGTGTGTGTGTGTGTGAGAGAGAGAGGGAGAGAGAGAGAGAGAGAGAGAAGGGGAGGGTGTTGGGATGGGAAGAGAAGGTAGGGGAGGATGCAGGTGTGTGTGTGTGTGTGTGTGTGTAATTCACCGGGTCGGTCAGGATCACTTGATGGTCGTGATTGTCAGCTTTTACCCTCCCGGAAGGGAGCTGAGAGCTCATATAGTCCGATCTAAGGGCAAGGCTGTGACCTTCACACACGCACACACCCGTCCCCTTGCTCAAGGGGGACAGTAACCACCCATTTCGTCAGTGAAACTTTTTCGCAACCTGAGCGAGGCGCGAACTCCCGTCCACCAGTTGGCAAGCGGGAACGTTACCACTGCACCAGCGAGCGGTGTGTGTGTGTGTGTGTGTGTGTGTGTGTGTGTGAGAGAGAGAGAGAGAGAGAGACGCGAACGAAATGAGAAAGACGGGTTGGACGGGCGAACGAGATGACGGACAGACATGCACAGAGAGAGAGAGAGAGAGAGAGATCCCTTTGGTACTTGCGATATAAGGACTTATCACCAGCTATCACTCACACGGGTGTCAGGAGGTGTCAGGGAGAAGAGGATTAGGACAGGCAGGGTGAGGGATCAGGCGCAGCAGATGTGTGTGTGTGTGTGAGAGAGAGAGAGAGAGAGAGAGAGAGAGAGATTCAGACCACATAGACCATACAGTCTTTTGTGTTCCTACTGTTGTTATTGTTATTATTATTATTATTATTATTATTATTATTAGTCACGCCCTTAACTATTCTTTTTCTTTCCAAGCCTGTTAAAATCGTCCGGTGACATCAAGAATAAAACAGAAGTAAGCACTAATGACATAACATCTATTTTAACAACGTGGCCAAAACTCTACCTTATGACAACCGTATTAGCGATGCGGTGAGTGGATTAATGATGTGATTGCTGTTTTAACGGTGGGGCTGCGGTGTTTGGCTTGTAGGAACTGTATTTAACGATGTGATAACTGTCTTTAACGATGTGATAATTGTGGTAGCAATGTGGTAACTGTTTTAACGGTGAGATAACTTTAAACGGTGTGATAACTGTTTTAACGGTGGGATAACTTTAAACGGTGTGATAACTGTTTTAACGGTGGGATTTTTTTTTTTACGATACTATACTTGTTTTAACGGTGATAACTATTTTAACGATGTGATATCTCTTTTAACGATGAGACAATGTTTTAACGATGTGACATAGTTGACATCAGTTATAACGATACGATACCAGTTTCAACGATATGAAAACTGTTTTAAACTATGCAACAACTGTTATATCCTTACAGTAACTGTTTTAACAATGTAATGACTGTTTTTAAAGGCGTGCCAACAAATTGCAACTCAGTATGAATCGTTTTTACGTGATGATAATACTTTTAACCAGGGTTGTTATGATTTAAATCATGTTTTTTTTTTTTTTTTTTTTTTTATGTGACCGACTCTGGGCATAGGCTTCACAGCCTGCTTTCAAGGCCCAGTAGTCCTCCTATGCACCACACACCTCTACATGTCACCACTTCGGTGGTAACACCCACCGTCCATACTGAATACATGCTAGGGCTGTCTCATGCAGGACTGGTGTATTGGTATTAGCAGGGGTATTTTTACGACATGTCGGCGGGTCTTCTGGTAGATCAGTAAAGTCTGATTTTATGTGATATAAATCGATTTAAATCAGTGAAAAAATCATGATTTAAATCAAAATGGATTTTTTTTTAAATATAAATACAGTAAAAATGAAGAAGACAGATAATGTGATGGCTGTGTATTGTACAGATGCATCAAGTCTGCTTGGCCTGTACTCTTCCTGTACTGATCTTGATCAAGTCAGGCACCAGTGATTGCCTTTTGTTACAAGGCAATTATTTAAAAAAAATGAGGAAGGAAGGCTCTTTGATAATAACAATAAATGTGATTATACTCAGTGTTAACATATAAACTAAACTCTTCTCTCAATTCACGGTTACAACATTCAGTCTATTGATTATGATCCACATTTGACAAAATATAAAAGACAAGTTGGCAACTGTCTTCAGTATGTGACAGTGTGAGTCACGGTGTAGAGACTCAGATGTGAGTAACCTGCCCCATACCAACAAGTGCTGCCTGGGGTGCACTGCCTTACGCCCACTTAACATTCACATTAGTATTTTCAATGGTGTAAGTCTGTTTATTTGAACAGTGATATATAATCCTGCCTAATGGACGCACTGCAGCAAGTGGGAGGAAAAAAGACCCACTAGGGTACTCTTCTGACAGAATTCCCAGAGGCACAAACAGGGTTGGGAAAAAAAAATCACATTAAAAAAAAAGATATAAATAAAAAATCCGATTTAAATATAAAAATCTTTTTTTTTTATTTAAACAAAAATCTGTGATTTTTTCCAGCCCTGCTTTTAACCTTGTAGTAACGGTTTTAGCAATATGATAGCTGCTTTAATGACGTGGCATCGCTTAAAAAAAAAATTAGATCTCTTTCTCCGCACCAGCCGGGATTCGATGTCGTGACCATGAGACACCAGCCCACGCCTGCACCACCAGAAGATGCCAGACAACAAAAGACGACCAAGAGAAGCAAAAACCAAAGCATAAACACACTACTCCCCCGGACGTGATAGCAGACGCCGCTCCCACGGCCAGGCTCGTATTCTCTCTCCCCAACACCTCTTCGTCAGCGATTTATTTTTGAATATGGCTGGTTGATGTCCGTTTGTACGTTATCTGTGCAGGGCATGGTGATGTTGTAAGGACTCAGGTAACAGTGAAGAGGACGTTCAGGTGTGATGAAACAAAATAAATCGCTTGGAAAAAGATATCAGGGAGCTTCCTTAAACCAACGAAATACGAGCCCATGACCTCCCCCCCCCCAAAAAAAAATATATATATATCGACTACACGAGGGGTTACTTAGGCAGGCACTTCTTTTTTTTTTCTTTTTTTTTTTTTTTTTTGCCAAGGTTCAGTTCCCCCCTAGAATACGCCACGCAACAATCACCTTTACATCCAGGTGCCCAATTATACCGCTGGGCCTCACCTGCCTTCACTGAGCCACGAAACACTTGTCTAACTCTACCTGACCAGTATTATTATTATTATTATTATTATTATTATTATTATTATTATTATTACTTTATATTGTGCCTGGTCTAGTGTGTGAGTAGTTAAGCGAACACACACACACACACACACACACACACACACACACACACACACACACATACACACCATTAAATTACATAGACGTTAGACAAATGAATAGTTAAAATTATCCATAGATTGACAGATAGACAGACGGACGGACGGGCAAAGAGAATATCCGATCGACAGATAGATAGATAAACGGGCAGGTAAAACAGGTAAATCCATAGGTAACAAAAAATAAAACAGAAAAAACTCGCACTAAATGCTGTAGTGTTTTTTGTATATAACCTTTGTATCATATTTATAAAGACAAGCTGGGATACATAAACATACTCACGTGTCATTTAACGCAGCATATAATTCTTCTTAATAAGCTGGCAGGTCTGATATACTGGCTATACTACTGACATATACGTGACTGGGAGGTTGAGACAGAGGGCTGTTAAATTTGCAGTTTGTCTCTGCGTTTGTCTGTCTGTTTGTCTGTCTTGTTACTCTCTCTCTTACGTACTTCTTTCTTCGTTTCATTTTTCCTTACCCCAATTATACAATCCTTACTCCCCCCCCCCTCTCTCTCTCTCTCTCTCATGAAGTGCCGTAACGTCACCACCTCACCTAACTACCTACATGCGGGTCGAATTGGAGTGAAACAGGCTAACAAGGCAATTACGACGTTCCTGACTGAGGGTTACAAGAGTTCCCCTCACGATCAACCTTGCAACATAATCACCTGTCTATTCTGTTGATTATTCTCACCTGTGATTGAAAAAGGTGACCTAGAATTTAAAGATGACTGGACTCAAAAATACATCTGTGGATTTTTTCATTTATTTCTTTATTTTTTTTTGACGTAAATAAGGAAGAAGGAAAAAAAGTGAGAGTTTGTTCCATCTCGAGAATGTTGGATGAAAGAAACGCCAGATCAAGAACTCGTCATTTTAAGATGCCGTGTCCCATTGCGAGATTGTAAGCAGTGGGAAAGGCAGACTGGGGAGGGTAGTTCCGGAGTTGACCATTTGTGTATAGGAAAAACAGAGAGTGCGGGTTAACTCTTGCAGTGGACAGTTTGAGAAAAGGACAGAAAAAAGGAAGATTCACACACACACACACACACACACACACACACACACACACACACACACACACACACACACACACACACACACACACACACACACACACACACACACACACACACACACACACACACCAATTTGAGAACGTTTTTTATGCCAAATTTAGAGGAGGAAGTACCAAGGTCATTTCTGTCTCTCATCTCGACACGGATCATCTCCCAATCATCTCCACGGGGATGTAGCTGAACACTGGCAGCAATTTTATATAATCGAAGAGTTGAATGATAGTGAGTGAATGATGATCATGACGGTAATGATGATGATGATGTTGAGTGAAGGTGAGGATCATTTTCGCTGGAAAGTTTGAAGGTCCTGTGTTTGTGTGTGTGTGTGTGTGTGTGTGTGTTTGTGTGTGTGTATGTGTGTGTGTGTGTGTGTGTGTGATTGTTTATGGAGTCTACTCATCCCGCGTATAATAGTCGGAAAAGTGTGATGATGATGATGATGATGATGATGATGGTGGTGGTGGTGGTGGTGATGATGATGGTAGTATCGTCCTCATCACCAGTACCTGAACAAATATATGGTACATGAGGGAGGATGCTGTGTCGTAGGAGGAGGGTTGTTAGTGAGTAGGGACGGGAAAAGGTGACAGGATGCAACGGTGGGTACTAAATGAAGGTAGATAAAGGTATGCTTGACACAGACAGACATATATACAGACAGACTGGTAGATATATAGATAGAGATACATAAATAGGTAGATAGATGGATGGACAGACAGATAGATAGATAGATAGACAGTAGATAGACCTGAACAAACATTAGTCGCTATGACAGTCTCAGTAGCTTCTGTGTGTGTGTGTGTGTGTGTGTGTGTCTCTCTCTCTCTCTCAAAAAAAAAAAAAAAAAAAAAAAAAGAATCACAGCATCCCACCAAACAGCATCCCAAATTCTCCCGGTATGCAAATGATATGGAGATGAGCCACGTGACACCCGGTATTTTCAGCTCACCCAAGTACCGGGCACTGAGAGGCGTGTAAATACTGGTTGGGGCCCGGTATGAGGGAGTAATAGGTACCGGTATAAGTGTGGGGAGGGGGTGGGGTATGAGTGTGTGGGGCTGGGTACCCTAAATCGGTTGTGTAGTAGTAGATGGGTGGATAGGATTTGAGAGGGGGAGAGAGAGAGAGAGAGGTGTGTGTGTGTGTGTGTGTGTGTGTGTGTGTGTGTGTGTGTGTGTGTGTGTGTGTGTGTGTGTGAATAAATACAAATCTCTCTCTCTCTCTATCTGTCTGTCTGTCTGTCTGTCTGTCTCTCTCTCTCTCTCTCTCTCTCTCTCTCTATCTATCTATCTATCTATCTATCTCTCTCTCTCTCTCATAACTCCCGGCCACACAAGAGGGAGGGTGAGAGATGAGGACATATGAAACTAGTAATTTATGTATATGTCTGGCAATGAAGCAAGGAAGCTACTAGGGTGGTGAGGGATGGGTAGAGGGAAGAAAGAGAGGAGGGAGAAAAGGACAGGGGAGAGAGAGAAAAGAAAGAGAGGAGGGAGAAAAGGGGAGAGGGGAGAAAGAAAGAGAGGAGGGAGAAAAGGAGAGAGGGGAGAAAAGAAAGAGAGGAGGGAGAAAAGGAGAGAGGGGAGAAAAGAAAGAGCGGAGGGAGAAAAGGAGAGAGGGGAGAAAAGAAAGAGAGGAGGGAGAAAAGAAAGAACGAAGAGGGAACAGTGATGTGAAAGATATGGGAAGGAAAGAGAAATAATATAAAGGGGAAGGGTGAAGGACAAGCCAGCAGGGAACGGAGATTCGGGAGGGAAAGATATTTAGATAGAAAGAGATAGAGAGAAGGGGGGAGGAATTAGGCTAATCTTCTATCACCTGACGCCAGGGTTGGAAAAAAAAAAATCATATTTTTTAAATTAAAAAAATCATTTATTTTATGACGGATTTTTTACATTTAAATCAGATTTTTTTACATGTGATTTTTTTTTCCAAACACTGTTTGTGCCTCTGGGAATTCTGTCAGAAGAGTACCCTAGTGGGTCTTTTTTCCTCCCACTTGCTGCAGTGCGTCCATTAGACAGGATTATATATCACTGTTCAAATAAACAGACTTACACCATTGAAAATACTAATGTGAATGTTAAGTGGGCGTAAGGCAGTGCACCCCAGGCAGCACTTGTTGGTATGGGGCAGGTTACTCACATCTGAGTCTCTACACCGTGACTCACACTGTCACATACTGAAGACAGTTGCCAGCTTGTCTTTTATATTTTGTCAAATGTGGATCATAATCATTAGACTGGATGTTGTAACCGTGAATTGAGAGAAGAGTTTAGTTTATATGTTAACACTGAGTATAAGCACATTTATTGTTATTATCAAAGAGCCTTCCTTCCTCATTTTTTTTTTTTAATAATTGCCTTGTAACAAAAGGCAATCACTGGTGCCTGACTTGATCAAGATCAGTACAGGAAGAGTACAGGCCAAGCAGACTTGATGCATCTGTACAATACACAACCATCACATTCCCTGTCTTCTTCATTTTTACTATATTTATATATATATATATATATATATATATATATATATATATATATATATATAAAAATCCATTTTGATTTCAGTCATGATTTTTCACTCATTTAAATCGATTGAAATCACATGATTTAAATAATTTGATTTGGATCATAACAATCCTACCTAACGCTATGCAGGACCGATTAACACGACTATCTCGCCATGTTCCCTTATTACTAGTTGGCGCTCACACACACACACACACACACACACACACACACACACACACACACACACACACACACACACACACACACGTTTTAAATATATATATATATATAAAATGTGTGTGTGTGTGTGTGTGTGGGTGTATACATACATATATACACATACACAGAGACGAAAAAGGCAAAATTCATTTAATGTTACATATTGGCAGATTATACAGATATGGCTTAAAATAATAATTATGAATATGCAAGGACGTACACATAATTGTTGCCAGCAAGTGAGGAACCTAGATATAATTATTGGTGTTGATGCTTAGAAGCCTAGAAGCAGTGCTGGGGCAAGGAAGGCAGAGCACTGGAGTTAACCACCACCACCATCATCATTATCATCATCATCATTATCGTCATCAGTCTCCTCCTCCTCCTCCTTCTCCTCCTCCTCCTCTTCCTCCTCCATCATCATCATCATCATCAACCACCCCTCTCCTCCCACTAAAGGGTGGAGAGAAGTAAACTCCAGAGAGCAAAAGTTCAGTGAGGGAAATTTACTTCTATTTTCCTCCTCTACCATAACATCTGTTTTTATTTTATTCCTGCTACCTTCAAGCTGTTTTGTTTATCTTTGGAGAGTCCTTCAAAAACAGATTCTCTCTCTCTCTCTCTCTCTCTCTCTCTCTCTCTCTCTCTCTCTCTCTCTCTCTCTCACCTTCCTCGCCTTGTTCGTTAGCTTCATTCCCCCTTCATGTGTCTCTAAATCCCACTCTCGCAGGCAAACTTAAAATGAAGTGTGAGAAGTGACATTGGACTCTTCATTATCACCGTCAGTACACAGGATGCCGCGTGAAAGGACTGCCAAATATCAGGAGGTTAATATCTTGCATTTTATTATTTATTTATGATTCGTGACGTCGTGCAGGTGAGAGACTGACGAGTGGAGAGTGAGAAACTGACGAGGAGAGTGAATGTGGGTGAGGTGGAGGAGGGTAGAGGGAGGGTGAGGCCAAGGATGAGATGGAGGGATGGAGTGGAGAGGTGTATGAGAGGGGTGTGTGAGCTGGGAGCAGGGCAGTGAAATGGCGAAGGACAGGGCGACATGAAGGCGATTTATTTATGGCCACCGGATTAAGGCCTCTGGCAATAGATAGATAGATAAATTCGTGCAATTCATCTACTAGTCTTTCAAGGTAAATTAAGGTAAAAAATACTAAGTTAGTGCTATAAGAAAGAAAGACGAGTTATTATAAAAAAAAAAAAAAAGGTATTATGATGGGTAAAAAACATATAAGGAAAGAGCTTTGATGAAGTGCAAAAGACAGAAAGAAAACCAGATAAAATGGAAACAAAACATAAATAAATAAATAAGTGCAACACCTAAGAAGATAGAGTCCTGATAAAGTGCCGAACATAGACCAGTGGTGCTGCAACGGTCGTATTTGTGGAAAGGGCTGGAGGGATATCATAATAAGTACTATAAAAAGACGTCCCTCTCACCTGTGCAGATGGGAATGTCCAGGTATTGTTCTCTTGTCGCAACACTGGCTTGGCTGAGGAAACATTCTATGCCTTTGTATGTCACCTGCAGCCACAGGAGGATATTTTTAGTGTTCCTGCTTTTCACTACTTCCAGGACTTTGCATTTTTTGTCCTGTTCTCCCGACTACCAGACGATTTTCCTCAGCGTTAGAGAGACTTCGGAGATGGAGGGGTTAGAGGAAGATATTTTTAGTGTTGCTGCTTTTCACTACTTCCAGGACTTTGTGTTTTTTGTCCTGTTCTCTCTACTACCAAACGATTTTCCTCATCTTTGGAGAGACTCTGGAGATGAAGAGGTTTGATGTATCTTTCGTTAACCTCTTCACCAAAGGACATTTCCCATAGGATGAATTAAATCGTCTGCTGGTTGAAGGAAATGACAATATAAATTACATCTTGTGACTGAGGGGGTTTAGAGATTCATGGAGAGCATACCCCCTAGTTTTGAAGGGGTTAAGGCTGTAGCTAATCCCTCCAGTTCGAAAGGCCTCTCCTGAGCTGAATAAAACCGTCTCGAAATAGCAAGAAAAAAGCCTAAAATACATCACTGGATTCAAGAGGCTGAGGAAAAGAATAAATTTTAGGTCTGGCACTTTCATTGGGAAAAATATCAGGTGCAGTGAGAGAGAGAGAGAGAGAGAGAGAGAGAGAGAGAGAGAGAGAGAGAATCAGTGTTGTAGGTTAAAGAAAAATATAAAAGACGTTGATATACTGTACTTAAAGATAATGAAAAACGTGATGGGTATTTTTTAAAGATAATAAAGAGTCACAAGTACAGCTAGAGATGCATTTTTTTCAATAAAGTTTCAGGAAATATTCCCTCTAGGTAAAGTTTCAGGGGAGAAATTGAAGGTAAAATTATAGGAAAATACTGCAGGTCAGATTCATAGTAAGAGTTGAGGACAGACATTAAAGAAGGTATTGCTGATAAAATACAAGGAAGGTACAGTAAACAAGGTGTACAGGAAGGTGGTACAGGTTAATTGCCACACAGGTATTGCACGTAAGGTTCTAGGAAATATAATGTTACAGGTAGAATTATACTCGGGATTTGCGTAGAAATCTAGGAAATATAGTGTTAGAGGCAGAATTATGCTTAGGATTTACGTAAAGGTCTAGGAAATATTATGATACAGACTAAAGTATACTCAGGACTCTAAGGTTTTTTTTCGCATAAGATTCCAGGAAAGAAAATCACAAGTCCCATGAAAATTATGTAAAGAATGGGAAAAATTCGACACGAAAAGGCATAAAGAGAAAATAATTGTGAAACAGACTAAATCGCCAAGGGAGAGGTGTTAGACAGCCTCCTAAGCATACGAAAATAGGGGCCTTTAAAGCCTCATAGCTACTGTTCATTATCCACATCTGAACATCCTCCTCTGTATTACTGATGGAAAATGCCGATATAAAACGATACAGTTGGAGTGGGAAAGATACAGTTGGCATGGGAAGGAAAGGTGAGGGTGTAAAAATGCAGACTGAATCGCTAAGGAACATGAACTACGTATCTCCCAAGCCACACCTAGAATTCCAGTGTCTGCTCTATCCGGAACGCGAATCAGAGGTGGCTGGGCGGGACCATGACATCCTGAGGCCAGTACAAAGAGGACAGGTTTCCGACAAGGTGTATTCCAGTGCCCACCCCAAGCACCTTAGTACCCACTCCTGGCACCATAATACCCACCCCAATACCCACCCCACGCACCTTTATACCCACCCCACGCGCTCTAGCTATCCCTGGCTCCTATGATCCACTTTGCTGTTGGGAATAATAATAATAATCTATCTATCTATCTATCTATCTATTGCCAGACGCCTCAGTCCCGTTTGGGGTGGCCACAAACAAATCGCCTCCAAGTCGCCCTGTCCCCCGCCATTTCACTCCCCTGCCCCCAACTCACACCCCCCTCTCTCATATACCTCTCCACCCCATCCCTCCATCTCATCCTCGGCCTCCCCCTCCCTCTTTCCCCCTCCACCTCACTCACATACACTCTCTTCGTCAGTCTTTCACCCTCCATCCTCTCCACATGGCCAAACCACCTCAGTATGTTCCTCATAACGCTTCCTATCACATCCACATCAACACCACAACGCTCCTTTATATCCTCATTCGTCAGCCTGTCTCTCCATGTGACTCCACAGGCTCCTCTTAAATAACTCATTTCCACTGCTCTCACTCTTGACTTGTGTCCTTCCAACAACGTCCAAGCTTCACTTCCGTACGTTAGAGTTGGTATCACAATACTGTCATGTAGTAACTTTTTCACTTCCATGCTCACTTCCCTGTTTCTTATCACTGCTTTCAAAGAACCAGCAACCTTTCTTCCCTGCTGTACCCTTTCAAGCACTTCACCCTCCAAACCTCCATCCTTACTCATCACACTACCCAAGTACTTAAACGTACTCTCATTTTCCAATTCCTCACCATCCAACCTCGCTGTACATTCACTGACTTCACCTCTCTCAAAGACCATCACTTTACTCTTCCCTACATTCACCTTTAGATTCCGTTTCTTACACACTCTCCCAAACTCATCCACCAAGCCTTGCAGCTCCCCTTCGTCTTCACTCAACAACACAGTATCATCTACAAACAACAGCACAGGGAGTTTCCAAACACTATCCTCTCTCACCAGGGCCACTCCAACATCCACTACCCTACCTTGTACCTCTTTTATTACCCCATCCATGTACAGATTGAACAACCATGGAGACATGACACATCCCTGTTTCAACCCAACTTTCAAAGAGAAAAATTCACTTAGTTCACCATCCACACGCACTGCAGCCTTCGCACCATCGTACATACTCTTCACAGCATTCAACAACTTCCCATCTACTCCATACATTCTTAACACTTTCCACAATCCTTGTCTATCCACCCTGTCATATGCTTTCTCCAAATCCATGAAAGCCGCATACAACTTCTTTCCCTTCTCTAGAAACTTTTCCACTAAAGATCTGAGAATGAATATCTGATCTACACAACCTTTTCCCTTCCTAAAGCCACCCTGTTCTTCTCCAACTAATTCCTCTGTTCTTTCTGTAACTCTGTCAATAAGTATCCTACCATACACTTTTCCTATTATACTAAGAAGACAAATGCCCCTATGATTACCACACACTTCTTTTTCCCCTTTTCCTTTGTACAAGGGAATAATTATACCTGACTTCCAATCCTCCGGGACTCTACCTTCCTCCCAGGCCAATCTGCACATCTTCCACATCCATTCTACTACTATCTCTCCCCCATGCTTCAGCATTTCACCACACACTCCATCAATTCCTGGGGCTTTCCCTGATTTAACTTTCTTCATTGCTTCCACAACTTCTATCCTACTGATTTCTTCCTGTCTTCTCACCTCCCTCCTTCTCCCAGCCATTCCCCAGCCACTTATACTCGCATTACTTCCATCCTCCACGTTCAACAATTCCTTAAAGTGTTCTCTCCATCTGCTCACTTTTCTCCCTTCTCCACTAGTAATCTACCATTTTTATCTTTCACTCCCCTGCTAACTTCACTTCCACCCTGTCTTACTCTTTTCACTTCTCTCCAGAACATTTTCTTACAGTCCCTCCACTTTACACTCAAATTCCTTCCAAATTCCTCATCCACTCTCTTCTTTCTCTTACTAATCTTTTCACCTCTCTCTTTCTTTCTACATATAACTCTCTCTTCCGCCTCTCAACCTCTTCCACGCCTCTATTCCTCATCCATTCATTGTATGCTTTCTTCTTTTGTGCCACAGCCTGTTTCACCTCTTCAGTCCACCACGCTGTTCCTTGCACCCCCCTCCGTCTTCTCTTCCTTCCACACACCACATCACATGCTGCACATATTTCTTCTGTAAATATTCTACACACACCTTCCACGTCCCCCATAATAATAATAAACTGAATTATGAGGACTGATGTAATATTAGTACTGAATATTTCGATGATAATTGTCTTAAAATTCTTAGGTTCTGGGCCCTCGTCTGATTTTTCTTTTCCTTTCTTTTATTTTTCTTTTCCTTTCTTTTATTTTTCTCTTCCTTTCTTTTATTTTTCTTTTATTTTTCTTTTCCTTTCTTTTATTTTTCTTTTCCTTTCTTTTATTTTTCTTTTATTTTTCTCTTCCTTTCTTTTATTTTTCTTTTATTTTTATTTTCCTTTCTTTTATTTTTCTTTTATTTTTCTCTTCCTTTCTTTTATTTTTCTTTTATTTTTCTTTTCCTTTCTTTTATTTTTCTTTTATTTTTCTTTTCCTTTCTTTTATTTTTCTTTTCCTTTCTTTTATTTTTCTTTTATTTTTCTTTTCCTTTCTTTTATTTTTCTTTTCCTTTCTTTTATTTTTCTTTTCCTTTCTTTTATTTTTCTTTTCCTTTCTTTTATTTTTCTTTTCCTTTCTTTTATTTTTCTTTTATTTTTCTCTTCCTTTCTTTTATTTTTCTTTTATTTTTCTTTTCCTTTCTTTTATTTTTCTTTTATTTTTCTCTCCCTTTCTTTTATTTTTCTTTTATTTTTATTTTCCTTTCTTTTTTTTTTCCTGTCTTTTCTTTTATTTTCTTTTTTGCCAGTTTATTATGTTCAGTCACCATCATCATCATCATCTCTCCTCAATTTCCTTTTACTTTCGTCACTTCCTTTTCTTCATACCCAACCTCACTTAGTTTCTCTCTCTCTCTCTCTCTCTCTCTCTCTCTCTGACGATTTTACTCAACATGGACGGACTCTGCCGGCTGGACGGTTTAGGAATTTCTTTCATTAACACGTTCATTACACTTGGAATTTTCTGAGGTGAATTAAAATATCTGGTGGTTGGCAAAATAACACGAGAGAGAGAGAGAGAGAGAGAGAGAGAGAGAGAGAGACCTACGCCCCTGATAGCATTACATCCACGAAAATATTTCATCCCTTGAAGTTCCCAACCATACGTAAGGCAGGGCTGTCACTCCCACCGCTGCTCTCCTGTCACCACACCACCACACGAATACAAGCCTTAGTAGTAGTAGTAGTAGTAGTAGAAGTAGCAGTAGTAGTAGTAGCCCTTCATTGTTACTAGACCATCCGGCTTTCAGAGGGAGTTGAGGGACGTGTGTATAACCAGGCGGGGGAGTCGCTCGGTGCCACCACGTGAAAACCTCCCACTCCAGCCCCTCACACTGTTTATATTATGCCTGGACCTAGAATTATACCTAGCCACCCCATTTCTAAGCATAAATATGATTAGAATTTTATAAACCGTCCACCTCGCGCGGGTATGTTCGTCGCAGCCAGGGTGATGAGAAGATAAAGCTGAGCAGGTTAAGATGGAGCCTTTCCCCTTGTCGTGACCTGGGAGCGGCATATAACAGGAACCCCGGGACTATGGCTTGTAAGGGAGAAGACTTTATTATTATTATTTATCTGTCTATCTATTGCCAGACGCCTTAAACCCATACGGGGTGGCCACAAACAAATCGCCTCCACGTCGCCCTGTCCCCTGCCATTTCACTGCCCTGCTTCCAGTTCACACACCCCTCTCTCATATACCTCTCCACTCCATCTCTCCATCTCATCCTTGGCCTCACCCTTCCTCTCCCCCCCTCCACCTCACACACTCTCCTCGTCAGTCTCTCACTCCATCCTCTCCACATGGCCAAATCACCTCAATGTATTTCTCCTATCGCTTCCTTATACCTTAATAACTGTGTCGAAAAATACTTATTAATATACAGAAATAATTTTTGTCTTCAATATAAAACTCGCAATTCTTTATTTTTATTGTATTATTATTATTATTATTATTATTGCTATTGCTATTCCACGTTTTGCAAGTTATTCCTTAAATTACTCTCTGGGAAAAACAGAATGTGTTGGTGTGAGGAATGGATAATGCTGAACCATTTATGTTGTCTGGCCATTGTGTTTGTGTGTGCTATGGAGTGAGGGGGAGAGAGAGGGATGGTATGTAGTGATAATGCCAGTCTACGGATATTCTTAACACACACACACACACACACACACACACACAGTGTCTCTCTCTCTCTCTCTCTCTCTCTCTCTCTCATATCATACCCACATACACAAAATACATACATATATAGAAGTCGGAGAGAGAGACGGAGGTGGAGGGGAGGAAGAGAGAGGTAATAAGCGGAGGAAACGAGGAGGTGGGGAGGGAGAAGGGGTGACTTGGGGGAGAAGGAAAGGGGTGAAGGGGGGTAGCGGAGATGAGAGAGGTGAAAGGGGGTTAAGGCAAGGCAAAAGTGAAGGGTGACATGGAGGAAGGGGATAGGGGAAGGGGTGATAGGGTGAGGAGGGTGACGAGGGGGAAAGGAGATGGTGGGTGACGAAATGTGGGGTAAGGGTTGACATGGGAAGGGGAGAGAGGAGGGGAGGGGATGACAGGGGGGAGAGGGGAGAAGGGGATGGCGGACAGTGCGGGGGAGGGGGTAATATGGGAGGAAGGGTATGGGGGAATGGGGTGACAGTGCGATGAGGGGGCTGACTAGGGGAATGGGAAGAGAGGAGAGGCTAGGGGGAAGAGAGGAGAGGGACTTGGGGGTAGGGGGCAGTGTAGTAGGGAGAGGGGAAGGGGATAGGAAGGAGGGTAGGATGGTAGGGAGGGGGTAGGGGCAGGGAGGGGGGATACAGGGTAGGGTGGTAGGGAGGAGGTAGGGTGGTAGGGAGGGGTGTAGAAGGGTGTAGGGAAACAAACCCGTGGGCCAAGGAGCCTGCATTCCTATTGACAGTGGCTGCCAAGACATCAGCTGACTGGGGGTGACGTCACGTGTGGCTGCCTCTGCTTGCCTTGCCCTCCCTTCCTGCCGGCCTGCTTATCCGTCTGCTTTCTTGCTTGCTTGGCTGTTTGCTCACCGGTTTGTCTGCCTGCATGCCTGCCTGCTGGACTATATATCTGCCTGTTTTCCTGTGTATTTGTCTGCCTCCCTGCCTGCCTGTTCATCTGCTTGATGTCCTCCTCTGTGCATACCTGCCTGCCTGCCTCCCTGCTTGCGTTCCTCATATCTAGCTGTGTGTGTTGCCTGCCTAATTCCTTGTGTATCCTGGCTGTCTACTTCGGTACCTCTCAGCCAGCCTGCCTGCCTATCTGTGTCCTATTTTGCTTGCCTGTCTGCCTGTGTGTCTCCTTTTTGCCTGCCTGCCTGCCTACTTGCCGGCTTGTCTGGGGGTGATGCCTTCCCAGTTTTTCTCGCTTGGGTGGTATCCCGGCTGGGTGGGTGGAGTGGGGGTGTATTCTTGGTTTACACCCCAACACGACGTACACACATGTGAATGTATATATTTCTTGTTGATGATCATATTCACACATAAATAAAAAAATGTCATATAATCTCATATGCATATGCATGTACAAAAGCACAAAAGTCTGTGATACACATACCTACTGGTGTATATATATATATATATATATATATATATATATATATATATATATATATATATATATATATATATATATATATATATATATATATATTTATATATATATATATATATATATATATATATATATATATATATATATATATATGTATGTATATATAGAGATAGATAGATAGGTAGATATATAGATGGATTGATAGATACAGATATATATAGATATACTGTATATATTATTATTTATTGATAGATATCCATCCATCCATCCATATATACATACATATTTACACGCATACATAAATGCATACTGTAGGTGGATGGATGGTTAGTTCGTTAGATATATGTAGATATACATATAAATGAACTTTTTAGTAAATAAGCTAATGGTAGAGAAGGAGGAGTAACATGTTGTCGTGTATAACGGTATGGCAGGGAAGTCCATAAGGTATCGTGTACATACTCATACTGTATACCGGTATCTTGTATCCTGGTGCGGGAGAGGGACGCCTTCACGCGATGGCACCGATATGACAAGGCTATACAAACGTCCCCTAACTCCCTATCCCCCGAAAAGAGGATAGTGGAGTGCAGAGGAAGGGTAATTTCAGCCTGCGGTCCACTGGGTTCACGTTCGGAAGGGACCATAACAAAAGAGTCTGCCATAACACCTAATACATACACCAGTTTATATAGAAAACGTTGATACTATTTCCTGTAGCATAACAAGTGCAAGACTATAGCGTGTGACTGACCCATTATTGCCGAATTATCTAGTACTCAGTGACTAATTATGAAAAGCAAGGAATGATTGTAATTGTGTGTCGTAGGATGATGATAATGATGATGATAATAGTATGATGATAATGGTGACAGTAGTAAACGCGGATAATTTTAACGGTGAGAATGACAGTGATGGCGATGATAATGATGATGGTAATGATGATAACGATGATGACATTCCTCCTTCCTATAATGATGATGATGGTGACAATGTTCCTGACGATGATGATAACGGTGGTGACTTCGCTGCTGCTGATGAAGATGATGATAATAATAATGATGTTGACAATGCTGCTGCTAGTGACGATGCTGTTAATGATGTTGATGATGATGATGATGATGATATTGCACCACAGATCATATTTATACACTGTACTGAGGCAAGGGACTGACATACTGAACTCCTTGGCTGCCTCCCAGACCTAAGGCGTTCCAGTGAAGGTCAGGTGAGAAGCATGTCCTCGAGGGCCTAGTAGACTCTCTAAGGGGAAGAGGCGTGAAGGGACATTGAGAGAGAGAGAGAGAGAGAGAGAGAGAGAGAGAGAGAGAGAGAGAGAGAGAGAGAGAGAGAGAGCAGGAAGATGGATGTGGGCTGCGGTGAGGATGGAAAGCTGTTTTGGAGAGAGGAGTGGGAATGAGGGTGCAAAAATGAGAAAAAAAATAAAGTGATGAAGAAGGCAACGAAGCAAGGGGATGATAGACGGTTCATTTAGGAAGACTGATGATTTTGAGAGTGATGATAGAAGAGATGTGAGGGGGAGGGGGCGTGGAGGGGTTACAAAAATAGACAAAATTCCACCTACTATTCCACTGCCTCTACTTCACACCTTGAGCAGGTCCGTCACTCTCCTCCCTGACACATCATATCACAGGGAATCATCTGTGGACAGAGGAACCAAGCCTCTTCTCTCAGCATAGAAATATTAGCCAGCAGACGAAAATAAAAAGTAGACGAAGTAGAATATAAGACAGGCTATCACTTTATCATCGTATAAACATAGGGAGGGAGTGTGGGTGTGGTGTCCGACAGGAGAGAGAGAGAGAGAGAGAGAGAGAGAGAGAGAGAGAGAGAGGTGCTAGATTATGTCTAGGGACTGCACGAAGGCCATTAACACTCTCAGGCTCCTATTCTCACTCTCGGCTGAATAGAATTGTCTGATGTGTAGTAGAATAAAGTAGTAGAGTTGTCCCGACCTTGAGACGGTTAGTGGCACCAGTATGAACACTCTGAGACTCCTATATTCATGCTTAGCTGAATAAAATCGTCTGGCGTTAGGTGGAAGAGATACTAGAGTTGTTCCGAGCATGAGAGGGTCAAGGCAGACATTTAATTTCGATGTGACGGAGAGGATGTCGATGTTACGTGCTTGGAAGATTTCTCAACACCTCTTCCTCGGCGATTTATTTTGCCAAGTGCTTCTTTATACCTTCTTATACGTAACTGATGCAGAGTATGTCATTGTAAGAAAAGAGATAACATGCAAGAAAATTTTATGGCGCAGCATGCAAAATAAATCGCCAAGGAAGAGGCATTACGAAGTCTCCTATGCCGTCTGGTGAATGTTGTCCGGGGGGAGCAGGGGATGTCTGAATCAAATATTTGCTTTGGGACTAATAGCGTGGAGAGCATGTCAGAGGAAGTGCAGGATGTTTGTGGCATTTGTGGAGCTGAGAAAGGCATGTGAGGGGATGGGCAGGGGTGCAGTGTGGAGGGTGAGGCACATGTGTGGTGTGGAAGGCAAACTGTTGAGTGTCGTGGAGTTTTTGTGCTGTTTTGGCGAAGCATGTGTGAGGGTGGATGGGTGTTGGAGCGAGTGTGTTGTTGAAAGATTGCGGGTGTAATATGTAGAGAGGGTAGGGGTAAAGCATGTGTGAGGATGGATAGGTGTGTGTGTGTGGGGTTGTGTGGAGTGAAAGGAACGCTGACTGCTGTTGAGAGTTTTGTGGTGTTGGTGAGTCATGTGTGAGGATGGATGGGTGTTTAAGTGAATGTGATGTTGCAAGAATGTGGCTGAATGTGCAGAGGGTTTGGCAGTGATGTGTACTTAAGGGTGGAAGGATGTTGAGTGAGTAGTTATGTGGAGTGGAAGAATTTGTGGATGTTTCAGTCAGTGGTTGTGTGAAGTGAAAGTGAAGTTGTTGGATGCAGTCGAGATTTTTTTGTAGTTTTGGTGAAGCACGTAAAAGGAAGGATGCATGTTGGAGTGGGTTATTTTGTGTTGTGGAAGAAAAGATGCTGAATATTAGAGAAAGTTTTTACGGTGGATGATGTCAGGTAGGACGGATGGTTGAGAGAGTGGGTCAATATCAGTGTTGGAGTGAGGCAAGGTGTGTTTGTGCCCATCTTTGTTCAGAATATGAGTAGGGTTATGAGAAAGGTCGAGTTATGTAGACAGGAATGAAATAAGTTATGAATGGTGATACTGTTGTGTTTGCTGTAAGTAGGCGTGATCTGTGCAGACTGGTTAAGGGTTTGGCAGTCTCCGTGTGGGGCAGTGGCAGGAGGTGTATGCAGATGAGTGTAAAGTGATGGTTGATGAGAGAGAGGGTGACTCAGAGTTTGGCGTGGTGAATGGCAGAGGCTTGAAATGGTGGAAGTTTTTAAGTACCTTGGAGCTGTGATAGATTTGGCTCTTTCCTCACCTCCCTCCTCCCTTTCCCGTATCCCTCCTCTACCTATTCTCACCCTCCCCTCCCCCACCATTAGCCTCATTCTTCCCACCCCCTCCCATCCTGTCCCTCCCTACTTCCACTTCGTCATCCCCTCCCTTCCCTCATCTCTTCCGTGAACGCTTCCTCTCATCTTTCCTCCACTCTACTATTCTTCTCCTGCCTTCCCCCCTTCGTCAGGTTCTCTCACCCCTCCCTTTCCGCCTGTGTCCTCCTCCATCCTCCACGTAACCTGTACCTCTCACATTAATTTACTCCCCACACCCCCCACCCCTCTCCCCTCCTCCTCCCCTCTCAGTCTCACATTCATTTACCTCTTCTACCCTTCTTCCCCTTCCCTTTCTCTTCCTCTCCCTTCTCTTCTCCCCCTTCATTATCCTTCCTTCTCCCCCACTCTCCTACTTCTCCCTCTCTCCCTCCCTGTCTACTCCTCCCTCTTCATCTCACATCCATTAACCTCTTTCTCTCCCCCCTCCCTCCCTCTACTCCTCTCCCTCTCAAATCCAATCATCCCTTTCCCCCATCCCCCCTCCCTCACCTGCCGGCTAATGACGTGCATCACCTCTTAATTAACAACTTACCTGCCCTGCCACACTCCATATACAGGTGAGAGGGGGGGGAAGGGGGAGGGGAAAGGGAAAGGAGGGTGGTAGAGAAGGGGGAGGGAGAGTGATGGTGGGCCGGAGAGAGAGAGAGAGAGAGTGAGGGAAAGATGAATGGAGGAAAAAGGGAGAGTTATAATAGGGAGAGATAAAGGGCTAGGAAGAGAGGGATGGGAGGGAGGAGAGAGAGAGAGTAGGACGAGGGAGGGGGGAAAGGGGAAAAGGGGGAGAGAGTCGGGAGAGGGGTAAGGAAAGAGAGAGGGGAGGGGGGAGGATTTGGGTGGGGGAGGGAGGGAGAGGACGATAGAAGAGGCAAGGAGGAGAGAAGGATGAAGTGAACGAGGGAGGGAGGGAGAGAGGAAGGAATAGGCTACAGGGAGTGCGAGAGGGAAGGGAGGAGAAAGTGAGAAAGAAGGTATAGAGAGGGAGAGAGAGTATGAGAGGAGAGGAGGGTGTAGGGCTGCAGATATAGGAGCGTACGTCGTAGGTAAAGATGCGTGGAGAGAGAGAGAGAGAGAGAGTATGTGTTTGTGTGTTGTGCACTGTGTGTTATAGATTATGGCAGTGTTAGTGTGTCTTGCTCATGGTCTGGGTTGTTTATGTAGGCCTATCTGTGTGCCTAAGATCAGAATCACTAGCCACTTCAGTCCAATGACGTATAGGTTTCCTTTCCTCGTCTCTCTCTCTCTCTCTCTCTCTCTCTCTCTCTCTCTCTCTCTCTCTCTCTCTCTCTCCCTTTTCCTCCTCCCCTTCTGTCTCTCAGCATCGTTTTCTTCATCTTTGGGGAAACTTTTACAAACCGGGGAGGCTGGGTACAACCATTATTTTCCCCTTCACCACATTAGGTCCCTAAACAGACTCAAATCGCCAAAAATTAACAATAATAATAAATCAATAAAGCACGTCACTGTATTGAAAGGGTTAATTTATTACCACCGCCCTGGAGGTTATGTTTTCACCCTTGTCCGTTTGTTTGTTGGTTGGTTGGTTGGTGTGTGAGCAAGATTACACAAAAACTACTGGACGGATTCCCACGAAAGGTAGAAGAATGGCCTAATGGGTTCCAGAATAGACTCCATTAAATTTTGGTGCGGATCCGGATAAAAGTGCGGATCCAGGATTTTTTTTTTTTCTTTTACTGCGAGATAGGGTGTTTTTCGACATTTTCGTAATTTTTTCAGTGAATATTGCATGGATCGTGATGAAAAAAATCAGCCATAATTAGGATGTTGGTATCTACGAATGTGTACAGTTTGGCGCGGATCCATGTAAAATTCAGGATCTAGCGGATTTAAATATGCCTTTATAGGGGGGTATTTTTTTTCCATGTTGGGTTAGACTTGATTGAATTACAAGGAACTGCATGTTGGGCCTTGGCCGAGGTATGCACTCTACTGATTGTCATTCTAGTTTTTGTATTTGTTTTTCTTTCGTCCTTGCTTTACATTCGTAGTCCTGTCACCCCCCCCCCAGGACAGGTGCCCCTGCCTAGTATGGGTCAAAGCAGGTGTTCTGGAGGTCTTGTTCTGGTGGTGTGTGTGTGTGTGTGTGTGTGTGTGTGTGTGTGTGTGTGTGTGTGTGTGTGTGTGTGTGTGTGTGTCTCTCTCTCTCTCTCTCTCTCTCTCTCTCTCTCTCAAAACCTCACATTCCTCAGTCTGTCCCCATATTCCCTTAAATACCACTTCCTATATATTTCTCCTTCCCCCTTTCCCTCCCTCTCCCCCTCCTCTCCCTTCCCCTCCCCTCCCCTCCCTTCCCCTCCCCTCCCCTCCCCATCACTCTCACCTTCATATCTTACATAACTTCATACCTGTTAATGAGACGAGAAGGTAGGGGAAGCGGGAGGGGGAAGGGGAGGGGAGGGGAAAGGGGAGGGGAGGGGGGAGGGGAATTCCTACACTTTCCTCCACCTCCCTCCTCGACCCTCCTCCTTTTCTCTCTCCTCTCTCCATTCCTCCTTCTTGCATATCTTCCTCCCTCACTCCCTTCTCTTCTTTTCTCCCCTCCTCCCCCTTCTCTCTCCCCCTCCCGCCCCCTCTCCCTCCTTCTGGCTGCCTCTTGTTTGTGTGTGATGATGGAAGGGAAGGTGGGGAGGGGAGGGGAAGGGAGGGGAGGGGAGGGGAAGGGAGGGAGGGGAAGGGAGAAGAGGGGAACGGAGGGGAGGGTAACCTACTCTGAAGGAAAAAAATTGAGAGAGGAAAGTGTAGGAAGAAATGGGGAGAAAAGAGGGGTTGGAAAGATAGGAAAGAAGGAAAAAGAGAGAGAGAGAGAGAGCAGTCAGAAAAATACAGGAGGGAAGTAAAGAGGTACGGGGAAGGAGAGGGGAGAGCAAGGGAGGTAGGGAGACACAGGAGGTAGAGATAGAAAGGAGGGAGAGACAAAAGCCGTGAGTAAAAACCTTCACACAGCCTCGCCACCCAGGTAGTGCAGATCTGATAGACGGACCCCTCCCTCCCTCACTCCCTCGCCAACGCCCAGCCCTCACCCCGCCCTCACCCCATCATCACCCCACCCTCATTCCACCCTCACCCCGCCTTCACCCAGCCCTCACCCCACCCTCACCCCGCCCATTTTGAGTGAGCGAAACGAGCGAGAACACAATATTGAACCTAAAATTAGTGTGAAAATTTCCTGTCCTTATGGCTTGTAAAAATTTTCCCGCCTGAGCAACACCAAAATTGAACTATAAAAGTGTCGTATTATTTTGGGATTCTTTTGAAATTTCCTTGTAGTGCCACCAGACATTTTTTCCCCCAGAGAAGCAAATATAGTCGAAAAACGCCAAAATATTTTCGCTGGACAAGAAAAGAGCGCCCATTTTCTTTTTCTCTCGAAACTGTCTTGAAAAATTGCCTTCCAGTGCTACCTGTCATAGAAAAAAAAAAATGTAGCTGATTAAGGCCAAAAAATTCACTGTTACTCTCCCTGACACCTTCCACACCTGTATATATGGACACCTGTTCTTGATACCACCTTCCCTCATACCTGTTTCATATCACCACACTCTCACACTGCCACACCCTCACACTGCCTTCTAAATTTCTCACACCACCTCCACACTGTCCTTGCCTCATCCACACCCACCAGCAACACCCTCATACTGTTATTACACCACCCTCATAGCACCCTAATACCGTCCTTCCTGATACCTTCTTAATATCACTCTCCATTCATACACCACCCTGGCTCCCTCGTTGACCCCCATCCCACCCTCAGCCCGCCCTATTCATCCTCATACCACCTTAATACCATTTTTAGACCACCCAATCCACTCACACCACCGTCACCTTACCCAACCTCACCTTCTTCACCTTAATGTAATCTGCATGATGCACGCACACACCTTGACTTCCACACTTATCCACCCACTCTTCCTCACCCCCCACCCCCACACCATCCACACACCACTGTCACCCCACCCACCCCGCCATTACCCCACCCTTTTGGGCCTCATCTGACCTGCACCTCCCCCAACACACGTACACACCTTGCCCCACCCACCCACACCTACCCTGCCCCCCATCTTTTCCTCCCCCTCACACTATCTCACACTCCTGTGCTACCCCTCACACTACCTCATACTATCTCACACCACTGCACTCCCCCTCCCACTATCTCTCACCCCCTATACTACCTCACACACTACCTTCCTAGTTCTAATCTACCCTGCCCCGCCCATACCTTTCCTGCTTCACCCCTTGTCCCCCTCTCAGCGCGTGCCCTAGACTAGTTGATACTCACCCAGGACCATTAAGACCTAACTCAGATATGCCCAGACCAGACTACCTGAACTTGCCCCTACCCTGGCCAGAGCTACTCCTACCTACCCTGGTTTACCCTATCTTGCCCAAACCTACCCACCACTTGCCTGAACCTGCCCACACCTGTCCTAAGGTACCCACACTTACCCCAACCTTACCCAGACCTGTTCCTGTCTACTCTACGTGCCTTATCGTGCCCTAGACCTGCCCAAGCCTACCCATTCTTGTCAGGCACCCACACCTGTCCAAAGCTACCCACATCTGCCCACTCTTGCCCATTCCTTCCCCTACCCATTAAATTTTGCCCAAACCTATCTATAACTATTTAGACTTCCCCACACCTGCCTAAACATACTCATACCTACCCAGACCTGCCCACATTTGCCCATACCTACCCATAGCTGTTTGGAACAATAGCTAATACGTAGGAGAATCACTGATGAACAAAATGGCCTCACCGAACAAAGCAGTTCCACTAGTACACGCAGTCAGTGGAACAATAGCCTATGCAGAACAGAATCACCGCTGGACAGAATCACATACGAAGGGTGATCAGAAAGTAATGACAGTTCATGCTATAACATGAAAACCTTGATTGATGGGAGGTAGGGGAGCAAGGAGAGTGCAGAGTTGCCTGTCATTACGAGTTTGAACTTGTCGCCGTATGCCTGACTTTTCTTGTTTTATTGTTGTGAGGGAATGCGTCACTCTTGTCTTTGCACTCTGGCCAGAAACATGGATTACTCGAAAGATGGCTGCAGGTTCTACATTTTTACGAGGTGGAAACTGGGAAAGAAAGCAACAGAGATTCGAGGGGAATTATTACAAGTTTATCCAGACACTACTCCTTCCCTGGAAACTGTTTCCCGCTGGATTCGTGCTTTCACAGCAGGAAAAACTGAATTGAAAGATGAACAATGCTCTGGACGCCCCCGGACATCCGTGACCGAAGCAACAACTTTCCGTGCACGGTCCATCATTGACGAGGATCCAACTGTAACTCTTAGGTTCTTAGCCTTGGACCTTGATATCAGTTATGGGAGTGCATATGACATCGTGCATGAACAATTACATCTGAGGAAGAAGTGTTGTCGATGGCTACCCCATTTGTTGACTGATGAGCAAAAGGCTGAACGTGTGAGGATTTGTCGTGTCTGGCTTGCTGAATTTGAACCAAATGGTCCAAAACGGTTCTCAGATGTTGCTACTGGAGATGAGTGTTGGATTTCATTCTTCACAACCCGTGACAAGCAGTCAAACATGGTGTGGTTGGGCGATGAAGACCCTCGACCTCAGATTTTGAAGGAATGATTTCGCAGCCGGAAGCGCCTTTTCACCATCTTTTTCAATTCTCAAGGACCAATATGCGTGGATGTGATGCCTGAAAAGTCCACTATCACAGCCCAATACTACAAAGACCAGGTCCTTCCACAAGTCTTGGAACACAAGGCCAACACCGCACCAACCCGCCGTCGGTCTCGCCTTTTGCTGCACCACGACAATGCTGCACCCCACAAAGCTCGCCTCACTATGCAGTACCTGGAACAACAAGGTATAACTCTGCTCCCCCCCCCACCCAACAACCCAGACCAGGCTCCCTGTGACTTTTGGTTGTTTCCAAAAATTAAATCTGCCATCGCTGGGAAGCAATTTCATCGCATCCAAGACTTGGCACGGACCGTCAATTCAGAACTCCGAAGTATACCGTCTTCAGAGTACCACGCTTGCTTCATGAAGTGGAGAAAGAGAATGGAACGCTGCATAGAGGTTGGAGGGGAGTACTTTGAAGGAATGTGAGTCATAGTTTGATAGTTCTTCATGCTAATAAAAGTTTATGGACTCACTGTCATTTCTTTCTGATCACCCCTTGTAGAAGCAGTTCCACTATTACACGCAGCCAGTGGAACAATGGCTTACGTGGAACAGAGTCATGGCTGAGGAGAATCACACCACCCAACAAAAGCAGGTTCACATGCAGCCAGTAGGGGGGTAGACTCACTGCCAGACAAGAGCACAACACCCAACAGAGCAGCGCCGTCGTTATGTGGAGTCAGGAGAGCAATAGCCTGCGCGAAACAGAACCAGAGGCCATAAAAACGTCACCTTTCTTCACTACAGTAGAACATTGAAGCTCAAATCCACCCCTGAGACTCATTTTCTAGCCAGTAACCTCCTTGACACAGACACCGCCGAATTCTTGGACTCGCATTGAATATACACATGGCCTTCTCAGCACTAAAACGCCATCACTGCAAAGGCCGGCCGTAAACCAAGGCCCACTCACAGGCGCCACCCTCAGACGACAAGAGAGAGAATTACCAATAACAGTTTACAATTGGTTCGTCTGCTCAACATTAAAACAGTGTGACCCAAACTGTGCTTCTGCTACATAACAAGGAAAGGATTTGACTGTCACACACCCACACCCACCCACCCACCCACCCACCCACCCACCCACACACACACACACCCAAAGAAGTGGAACAAGATAATACCCGGATGCACAAAGACCCCAAATACAAATCTCCATCACTATAATAAGAAAGAAATAATCCCATCAAGGACCACGTGAAACATAGAGGCAAATGTTCACGTATACCTTCACCACCTATTTCAACCATGTAAGTGTTGGCTGTAATCTTAAAACTGATGGAGAAAGTGTAGACAAACGTACAATATCCGCCAGTACCTTCACGACACAGGATCCCTTGAAACCGTCTACCCTTCATCACCTAGCACTGCGGTACACAATCTTGCACTCTAATTTAGTCATATACACAGTCATATACACTGATGCATGGCCAATACACAATTATATATGCAAACACATGGCCAATACACAATAATATACACTGATGCATGACCAATACACAGTTATATACGCAAACACATGGCCAATACACAATCATATACACTAACACATGACCAATATGCAATTATATACACTGACACATAATCAGTACACAATCTGATATACTGACACATGACTTATACAAAATCATCCATCCCATCTCAGTGATATACACATCCATATACATTAACATAATGCCACCGGAGCCGTTCAAAGCCTTCAGCCAAATATATCGTTCATGAATTTCTTCCATAAATTTATCATACAGAAAATAGCCTTCCCAGAGAGACAGGCATTCTCCTTGATGTGACACTCACCCTCCTCAGCTTCATTACTAACACTAAATATACCTAGCAATCAGTCCACTCTGCCCTCCCTGTAATGCCGCATCTCTTTCCACAACACACCTACTCTCCTCATATTTCTCACTTGCACACTTACCTCGTTCACCTCACTCTTAACTCATACACCTCCCTTACGCTCACCTCGTGCACCTCACTCACACCCACCTCTTGCACCTCACTCACACTTTTCATTCGCCTAACTCTCTGAACGCAGCCTACAATACAGTCCTGAACTTCCTTGATTTTAAAGGTGTCGATATTTCTGGTGCCGAGTAGCCAAATCAGATAACAGTTTGCATAAATAACCTACAAGGACTTGAAAAGGAGTAATATGAAAAATGAATCGCCAAGGAGAAGGTACAACGAAGTTCACCACTGCACCTAGTACAAACCTTCACTTTCGTCGGTGTTAGGGGTGACAGTATTTCTTCTGCTGCAGTAACAAACAAGGTCATACAGAAGGTGAATATACAGAATAAATTGCCTAGGTGAAGGTGGTGCGAGGATCCCGATTGCACCTAGAGTACGGCTGACAGCTTCGTCGACCTTACGCCATACGCACCATCAACAGCGAGCGTGTCTTGATGTCTCTTGGCTGTGGTTTAATCTTATGTCTTCTCTACGCCCTGGTTACGGCTATCGTGCTCATCTCGACTAAATATATATCCCCAGCTCTGCCTCTCTCTGAAATCTATTGGACACCTCCTCTTCACTTCTCCTTTCTCAGATACCATTATTTATTTATTTTTTTTTATCGTTTTCAGTGCCGTGACGTCGTTTCCATCGTATTTTCTTGCTCCCTGGCAGACATTTTGATTAACCCTGTATAATATCTCTCGTAGTGAAGGGGTTAGAATTAATCTCCATCACCCACATAAAACACTGACGATTTTTTATTTTGACTTTTTTTTTTTTTTTTTACTCGTTTTGTCACCAGATTTTTTTACTTTTCGTACACAAGAAATTAGAAGCAGACTCTATTACTCCCTTCAGTACGATGACGAGTGTTTATCTGACTCATCCTACCTACACCCAGGATCCACACACACCTACACCCGTGCGTGAGGTGTTGGGTGTGGGCGGGCTACTTCTCCACTGAAGGAAAGGGGTGTCCTAGGCTCATCCTTAACTCTGCTTAACTTTGCTCATCTCCACTAATCCTTCTGCTGACTCTGCTTAACTTTTGCTTATCACCATTATTCCTTGTGCTGACTCTTCTTGACTTTGCTCATCTCCACTAATCCTCCTGCTGACTCTGCCTAACTTTGCACATCTCGACTAATCCTTCTGCTGACTCTGCTTAACTTTGCACATCTCCACTAATCCTTCTGCTGACTCTGCTTAACTTTACGCATCTCTGGGTGTCTCTCATCTAAAGCTCATCTCTGTAACCTGTCCTGTATCTTGTCTGCACCTCGCCCCCCCAAAAATAAATAAATTAATTAATATATAAACATTGAAGCTATGAACAATAAGGGACAAAGAGTTCGCCTGATATTCCACCTCTTTTGCTTTTTGCTTTCCCTCCGTTGGCTAGTATTTTGAAGCTGAGAGAGGCTTTGGGTATGTTTCTCTGTCCGTAGGTGGTCGTCTGTGAAATGTGAGGGAGGGAAGTGACGGTGAAATGTGACGGAGGGAAGTGACGATGAAATGTGATGGAGGGAAGTGACGGTGAAATGTGACGGAGGGAAGTGACGGTGAAATGTGACGGAGGGAAGTGACGGTGAAATGTGACGGAGGGAAGTGACGGTGAAATGTGACGGAGGGAAGTGACGGACATGCCCTAAGTGTGAAATGGAGACAATGGAATAATAAAGTATCCGACCTTACTACATTTTAAACACTGTTACACCATTGACGGTAGATGTGGGGAGGTGCGTATTGAATCATAGTGGCATTTTCTGTTGTACTCAAGATAATATATGCTTTTTTAATAACGAATGGCTGTATACGAGAACACATTTACTGATTACATTTTTTGAATACCATTTTACCCATTCCTAGACATCACGAGTTGAATGCATATTTCTAAAGTAATCGGACTCATCGTGTTTGATCATTTTTTTCCCTAGTTCCTGTACGTCATTATTGGATACATTTGGGGCACCATTTTTTTTTTTTTTTTTTTTTTTTACTAACATATTGTTCGACTGAAATGAAAAGGGGAATTTTAAGACGGCTATCTTTTTCAGACAATAAATCATATGTTCAGTTTACTGGCATTTTTTTTTTTTCTTTACTGAAGTCTTTGCCACACATGTTCTAATTTTGTGCATAAGGGTGAGGTGTTCAAGAGTAGCCATCATCAACAAGCCTCTCACTTTTACTTCATTCGAGCACGTATTAAAAAATGTATAAGCATCATCTTTCACCTCCCAAAAGTATTACTAGCTCAGAAGGTGACAGGCGTAAAAACTACATCTCTTTAGTCCGCCTTATATATACGGCGCAATACCCACAAATGTCTCCAACAGTTTCACCTCTTCTTTTCCACCCTCTCTCGCCACTCCGACAATACTGCTGCTGTCTCTTTTGCTGACAGTTATTGCAATCTTCGTCCAGGTTTTTTACATCACACTCCATCTTGGGTCACTTTTCTAGTAGTATATATTTTCCTGACACCAAAATCTCATCTGAAGACTAACTTTCTGGTCTCCATGGCCTTGCTACTGTGGTGAATAATAGTTTGAGTTAAATTATCTCTCTTGTTACCCTACTGACGGCAACGTTGACAGCTCTTCCGCATTTCCCTTTCAGCCGATGATTTCCTGGAAGAAAGTTTGTTGTCTTAAATCTGAGTGTCAATGCCAGCCTTCTGTTAGTAAATGCGGAAGTGTTTTGTATTTCCAAAGTTTAGATTAATAGGTAGATATACGTATAGATAGATAGATACTGATAGCTAGATAGACAGACAGATAAGTAGCCAATGGTCAAAAATATCTTCGCAAATGTTTACTCGTCTTTCAGATGGCCAGTGTTGACTCTGAGGGACACCTTGCTGATCTTCAGACAGTTCGTGGAACCGTGAGTATTACAGGATTTCGGTGAAGCGTGGTAGTCTCAGTTTATCCAGAAAGTTTGACTGGGTCTGACAAACGTTAATTCCTTCAGGCACATGATGTATTTTTTATTTTTGTGCTATTATTTTATTTTTAAAGATTTGAAGAGACATTTTAAACATGAAGGGTTAAATATTGCCTTCATAAGCCCCTTCGCTGCTGGTGAGCTTTCCTAACCTGAGTAAAATTGTCTGATAACAGCAAGAATAAACAATAAATGGCGTCCTCTGGCTGTAGGGATTAACATTTCAGACTGTCCTGTGATTTCAGTTTGTACCGTTTACACTCTTTCTTCTCATCCTGCATTTCAAACTCAAACCTCAGCACTGGGTGGGGGCGGGCCACTTCTCACAATGACAGAAAGTGGTGTCCCTCAACTCTCAGGATCCAAAGAACATGTCTAGGATGTGCATAATAAAACTTCTCATCCATGGCAGGTGTGTGGAGGTCGGCTGTTGCATTTCTTTAAAACTTTATTTATCTGTTTATCTATTTATTTATTTATTTATGGGAAGAGAGATGTGGCTGTTGTGAGAGTTATGTTTTTCGACGTTTCTCTGTCTGTAAAAAAAATGTCTTCCCGTAGTCATTTCGCTTCTTGTCTCTCACTCTGATATGCACTGCTCTGTCTGTCTCCCTTCCTCCCTCTCTTATCACTCCTCCGTCTCTCTACTTTATTCTCCCTCTTCCAGCTTTCTTCCTCTCCTCAACCCTTCTTTTATAGCTCTTTGCCACCTCTGCTTGATCTTCCTCTTATGGTTGTCTCTTCTGTCTGCCCACTGACTTCCACCTTCTTTAACCTTTCTCGATCTGCTTCCTCTTTCCTTACTTCCTCCCTCACTCTCTTCCTACCCCCCTACACCCCCCTGACCACCTTCTGCCTCCCAAATCCTCTGCCAGCCTCACCCCCTTCCTGCCTTCCCACACCCCCTGTCTCCCCTTGCCCATCTCTACACCCCCCTGTCCCATCCCCTGCCAACCCTCGACACTTCCTGCTTGCCTCCTACCTCACCCCTGCCACTCTCTACATTTCCTGCCTACCTCCTGCCTCACCACCTGTCTCCTTATGTCTCACCCCTGCCTACTCTCCCACACACCCTGCCTCACCCTCCCACACCCCCTGCCTCACCTCCTGCCTGCCTCTGCTCGTCACCTCTGCCTGACACCCCATAACACAAGGTGACCGAGTTTATCAAGATCATGCGCTCTGCCTCACTCCAGCATCTTTTGTACCCTTTTTTCCTTCTCTCTCTCTCTCTCTCTCTCTCTCTCTCTCTCTCTCTCTCAAGGGGTAAATTAATCGAATGCTTTAAGATAGGAAGAAGATTTAGCCACTTAGATATAGAAAGACTGTTTACTCTTTACTGTGTGTGTGTGTGTTTTTTTTTTTTTTTTTTTTTTATGTGCTCGACTCTGGGCATAGGCTTCTCAGCCTGCTCCCAAGGCCCAGTAGTCCTCCTACATATCGTACACCTCTACATGTCACCACTTCGGCGCTAACACCCACCGTCCATATTGAATACATGCTAGGGCTGTCTCATACAGGACTGGTGTATTGGTATTAGCGGGGGTATTTTTACGACATGTCGGCGGGTCTTCTGGTAGATCGGTAAACTCTGCCGTAATGAAATTCAAATCCTTAAACTGTTCCCTGCACCAGCGGGGATTTGAACCTGGGTCCGGTAGGACCGCAAGCCACCTCTCTACCGATTGTGTTTACTCTTTTCTGTGTTTACTCTACTGTGTTTACTCTTTATTGTGTTTACTCTTTACTGTGTTTACTCTTTATTGTGTTTACTCTTTATTGTGTTTACTCTTTATTGTGTTTACTCTTTATTGTGTTTACTCTTTATTGTGTTTACTCTTTATTGTGTTTACTCTTTATTGTGTTTACTCTTTATTGTGTTTACTCTTTATTGTGTTTACTCTTTATTGTGTTTACTCTTTACTGTGTTTACTCTTTATTGTGTTTACTCTTTATTGTGTTTACTCTTTACTGTGTTTGCTCTTTACTGTGTTTACTCTTTATTGTGTTTACTCTTTATTGTGTTTACTCTTTATTGTGTTTACTCTTTATTGTGTTTACTCTTTACTGTGTTTACTCTTTATTGTGTTTACTCTTTACTGTGTTTACTCTTTACTGTGTTTACTCTTTATTGTGTTTACTCTTTACTGTGTTTACTCTTTATTGTGTTTACTCTTTTCTGTTTACTCTTTATTGTTAACACATCAAAGAGTAAACACAAAAAACACATGAAGAAATAAACAGTCATTCTATATGTGGGTGACTAAATCTTGATCGCATCTTAAAACATTCAATTAATTTCCCTCTTGAACAGACCCCTTGCCAGAGAGAGAGAGAGAGAGAGAGAGAGCCTAGTTCCCTTCCTCTTCATGCGATTTGTTACGGAGGGGGAGAGATAATTCTGCAATCTTTACAGAGAAAGGGGAAATAATTTTATAATCCTCACCTTCACTGCCTCGGTTTAAGTAATTTATTCGCACAAGTGGGTATACCAAAATTGCACAGAATAATTAGCATCCTTAATCTGGCGAGAGTCGTGTTTTTCGGTTTGTTCAATGTTGCTAGCAGACGATTTTTCTCAGCTTAAGGCCACGCGTGTATATTAAGAGTTTATTTAACCCCTCTCGTTCGAAAAGTTTACCCTCAGCTGAATAAAATCGCCAGAGACTAAAAGGTTTAAGTCATGAAGGTGGGACGTGCGTGTGTGTGTGTGTGTGTGTGTGTCCAGTTGAAGATTTTATTCAGTGGTAAGTAATCCGAGTATTCAAACGCTTCATAATAATCTCAAGTAACTCATTCCCTGCCATTTATATTCCTTGGAACTTTATTATTTTGCCTTACAACAGGGGATTTAATTTAACGGAGAGAAATCCAAGAAGCCTGATGGTCAAGAAGCTATGGAGATTTATCCCTTAACCCCCGTAATCCAGGAACTTCGGATTTATTTTATTTAACCAAAGCCAGACAATCTTCTTAAACTAAAATAAATCTCTCTTAGGCTGTGCGGGAGTAATTTAGGGCAGGATTTTCTTATTTATTTATTTTTCTTTTCTTTTTTTCTTAGGCGGATTCAGTCTAAACTAGGAAGACACTCGAAGTCAGATGGTGAATATATTTCTTATCGTAAAGGAGTAGGTTCGAATTGGATGTGTAGTGTTTTGATGCTTTCTAGGATGCTTTCTTCCGTATTGGGGTGTCGTGAGAGAGAGAGAGAGAGAGAGAGAGAGAGAGAGAGAGAGAGAGATCTAGAAACGTGTGTGTGGCAAAGTGGAGATACAGGATGGAAATATTAGAAAATGATGAATGCAAGAGGGAGAATGAAGCAGCTACAGAGAGAGAGAGAGAGAGTGCCAGCTGTGTCAGTGTCACCCTTGCTTGTGACTACCGCCGAAATATAGCATCTTATGGGCTTTTTAATACCCCCCGCCTTCTCATCTCTCTCTCTCTCTCTCTCTCTCTCTCTCTCTCTCTCTCTCACACACACACACACACACACACACACACACACACACACACACACACGGCTGATTATTTTCGTCTTACTGTTTCTTGAATGCAACACCTAATTGACGTTTTGCGCTAGAAAGGGTTGGCTATGATAGTTCTTTAAGAGGAACGAATAAGGCAGTGAAAATCTAGTGAGGTGAAGCAGGTTAGGTGAGTCAGAGTGGCAGGTGAGGTTAATTTAGGATCAGGTAGGCTAGGACAGGTGTAGTTAGGTTAAGACAGGTTGAATTAGGTGAGGAGGGTCATGTAAGAGTTTAAGATGCAGGTCGGGTTAGAATAGGTTAATTTAAGAAGGAAACCAACAGCGGAGTAGGGAAAAGGGGAGTGAGTGAAGTGGGGTCTGGCTGGGGGAATTTTGGAAGTAGATTAAGAATGGATGGGTTTCCTCAGCTTTATTTTAGGTCAGCATCGGTCGGGTCAGGTCATCTTAGGTCGGGTTAGGAGAGTTGAAGTTAGGTTAGGTCAGGGTAAGTTTGGATTATTTGGTTTTGAGTTGATTACGGTGAGGATAATAATGAAGTGAGGTTAGGTTAGGTTGGGTTAGGTTAGGTTAGGACAGTTTAAGCTGGAATTGTTTGGGTTTGAGTAGATTAGGGTCAAAAGGAATGTTTGAGATGAAGTGATGAGGGTGAGATTTAGTTAGATTTTGTTACATCAAGGTAGAAGAGATAGGAACTGGTTAGTGATGTTGAGAAGGGAGTGAGAGGGTCATGTGAGGATAAGGGCGTCAGGTCAGAAGACAATACATCATTCTGACTTAACCTTAAAAAATTCCCCCTACGTGACTTGGCTCGTGTGTGTGTGTGTGTGTGTGTGTGTGTGTGTGTGTGTGTGTGTGTGTGTGTGACTCGTGACAGACGCACACAAATACACTCACACTCATTGACGTACCGATAAGCAAGCCCACACAGATGTTAGCTCACACGTTGGGGGAGAGAGAGAGAGGCAGATGCATGCGCACACAAATATCCCGTATCACATGCACTTCTTGCAAAAACACACATTCCTCTGCCATCCCCAAAGCGTACACACACACACACACACACACACACACACACACACACACACACACACACACACACACACACACACACACAGATACGAGTTGAGAGATGACTTTTTGACCATTAGGGGGACGCAGAGAGATGGATTCGCGTCTGTATGCTACCCGAACCTTCTGTCTACCATCTGTCATCATTCCTGTCTAATTCACTCACCACTTATTTTCTCAAGGTCCTTTCTCCCTCCCTCTCTCCCTCCCTCCCTCTCTCCCTCCCACCCTCCCTCCCTCCTCCTTCCTTCCGTCCTCCCTTTCCCACCCTTCTTCCCTTTCTCCCTTCCCCTCCTCTTGTGTTCGCCTTACCTTCCCCCTTCCTACCCAGTCCTCCACTCCCCCCCTCTCTCCCATCTCCCCTTCTTGCTCTCCCCACTCCCCCGCCATGACCTCCTTCCCTTCCTTCCTCCCCTCCCTTCTTCCTGCTTTCTCCTCCTCTCCCCTTCCTCTTTCCTCTTATTTTTCTTCTCCCTCTTCTCCTTCCATTTCCTTCTTCCATTCACCTCCATTTCCCCCTTCTTTTCCTTTCCGTCTCCCCTTTCTGCCCTCCATCTTTCGTACTTTTCCCTTCTCTCCCCTCTCCCTTCTTCCTCCTTCCTTCTCCCTCCCCTCCCCGCATCTCAGCTTAACCTTGGCCACTGCACTGTTGACCCTCTCTTCCCCTCTCCCACCACCCCCTCACTCCCACCACCCCCTATCTCCCATCACCCCTCTCCCCACCACCCCCTCACTCTCACCCCTCCCCTCCCCACTCCTCTCCCCTCCATTCTCCAGCTTGATAATAATTGAATGTCAGGGTAAAGCTGTAGAAATTCTGCGGTCGTGTTATCCTCATTTCGTCACTAAGAAACATCTAATTAATTCTTGCAGTCTCCAGACGGTTTTAGTCAGCTTAAGGAGGGATTTTTTTCATGCCAGAAGGGACGACTACTTGTAAATTTCTCTCTCTAACCCCTTCAGTTCGAGGGGTCTTTTTAAAGCTGAAGGAAATCGTCTGGAGGTAGCAAGAATACAAGTTAACGAACAGTATTGGAAAAAAAAAAGAAAGAAAGAGGTCTGGTTTCATCATCTTTATTTCGCCAGGATCCTTATTAACTCTTTCAGTATTTTAATAGAATTTGCTTTGTTCTTACTGTCACCGGACGATTTTATTCAGCTGAAGAGGAGACTTTTCAGAATATCCACGTATCGCCAGACGCATTAATCCCGTAAGGGGTGGCCACAAACAAATCGCCTCCATGTCGCCTCGTCCCCCGTCATTTCACTGCCCTGCCACACTTTCCCAACTAAAGAGCTTTCGCCAACCCCTTCACTACGAGAGGTCTTTCCCGGGCCTAGTAAAATCAATAAAACCAATAATCTTAGTGGAAGTATTAGCCCCTTTACTATGATATCTTTACTATGAGACTCCTGCTACTGCCAGACGATTTTCCTCAGCTTAAGGAGGGGGGTTGTGATATGTGGGGGGTTGTGTATTGTATAAAATTTTCAATATATCTATAAAGTAAAAAAAATAAAATAATGAAATAAAAACAGAAAAGAAAGATATATTTTGTAGATAAAGAAGTAAAAAGAACGTCCTCGGGCAGAATGGGTTGTCTAGGCAAAGTTCAGAATAAGTCTATGGCATCTCTCTCTCTCTCTCTCTCTCTCTCTCTCTCTCTCTCTCTCTCTCTACCAGACGATTTTATTCACCTTTGTGGATGAAAGCAGCAGTAAAGCGCTTAACCCCTTCACGCCACACCATCACCCATCCATCCACTCCATGCCTCATCCACACCACATCATTACCCATCCATCCACTCCATACCTCACCCACACCACACCATCACCCATCCATCCACTCCATACCTCATCCACACCACACCATCACCCATCCATCCACTCCATACCTCATCCACACCACACCATCACCCATCCATCCACTCCATACCTCATCCACACCACACCATCACCCATCCATCCACTCCATACCTCACCCACACCACACCATCACCCATCCATCCACTCCATACCTCATCCACACCACACCATCACCCATCCATCCACTCCATACCTCACCCACACCACACCATCACCCATCCATCCACTCCATACCTCACCCCCACCACACTATCACCTCCATACGTCATCCACACCACACCATCACCCATCCATCCACTCCATACCTCATCCACACCACACCATCACCTCCATACGTCATCCATACCACACCACCCATCCATCCACTCCATACCTCATCCACACCACACCATCACCCATCCATCCACTCCATACCTCACCCACACCACACCATCACCCATCCATCCACTCCATACCTCACCCACACCACACCATCACCCATCCATCCACTCCATACCTCATCCACACCACACCATCACCCATCCATCCACTCCATACGTAATCCACACCACACCATCACCCATCCATCCACTCCATACCTCACCCACACCACACCATCACCCATCCATCCACTCCATACGTAATCCACACCACACCATCACCCATCCATCCACTCCATACCTCATCCACACCACACCATCACCCATCCATCCACTCCATACCTCATCATACACCACACCATCACCCATCCATCCACTCCATACCTCATCCACACCAGTATCGCCTTCCCTTCAACAATACACAACCCTGTCCTGCTAGTTCACTCCGTTTTCTTTGCGTCTTTTTTTTTAGGGGAAACTTTCTTGGAAATATCGAATTGCTGTTCATGCTGAATCGGTTTCTAAGATTTTGGGGTGTGCTGGATGGTCTGTGTGTGTGTGTGTGTGTGTGTGTGTGTGTGTGTGTGTGCGTGTTTTACCCTTTAACGACGTACGGAATCTGAACATCTTTTGTGCCTTGTAAAATTAAAAGATATTCTTATGGAAGCTTTTAGTGAGTTGAAAAATGGAGGAATTGAATTTTTGATGCAGTTATAAAGGCAAAGCTTCATTTACTCCAGTCAGAAGGAACAGACGTATCAGAAGGCAGGGAGCCGCGGTGGCCAGGTGGTACCACGTTAGCCTTTTGAACTTCGTGTGGCGAGATTTTGAAGTAGGAGTTTGTATTATGCCTTTACATGCTCTTGCTTTTAAGTCCCGTTGGTTCTGTTAGTGGCATAAGCAGGTTCTAACACACACACACACACACACACACACACACACACACACACACACACACACACACACACACACACACGTCACCCTCCCTCCAGGCATGAATGTAGGGTTGATTCTGGCCTTCACCATCCCCCGGAAGAGAAGGTCCAGCTTTCCCAGTGGATCTCATATAAACTGTTACCCTTAGAGTGACATAGGCCAGGTGTGCCATGTCCTTATCCCGTGGCTGTTGACGTGGCTGCTGAAATGGGCCCGAAAAACATAGCCTGGACGTGTATAACAGAGCTGGCAACCCATATCAGGTATGTGAAAACTTCTCTACAATACACTCATTACATTTCCTGTATAAGCGACCCACCTCTCATCTGAAGTATTTAACTGCATGACCCTCCCTGAAAGGCGGACATGCAACACCCATTTATCCACCAACCTTCACCTCTTCTTCAGTTCAGGGGTCAGACTTTTATATGATATTGAGTCTTTACGATAAACGAGTCTCCGTAGCACTTAATCATGGTCAGGGTCCATTTTGTTTGGTCCTGTTTTTTCACTTTATTATCCACTCTCAGCTTGACCGTAAAGTGTTTGGTAGCCATACGAGTGAAGATTAACGTATAGACAAATAGTATCCCCTCTAGTGTGGGTGAGAAGTGTGTGGCAGGCGACAGAGTGAAAATATATAGACAGGCGACCATATACACAATTTCATAAACATTGTGAATTCGAGCCCAGTGGAATGACGCAAGAGTTGGCCGGCATTCTCAGATCTCTCGTATACACACAATTGGTCAGCTCTGGGATGGGCGCTCTCACAGGCCCCCTAACACCTCATCCTTAGCGATTTATTTTCCTTGTACACCATATCATTCTTGCGAACGTAATATTTGTTATTTTGACCTGGTTTGTATCAGTAACTTCCATGAGGAGTACTGAGGTGTAATGTGGGAAATGAATCGTAAAAGAAGAGGCATTACGAACCTCCAAAGTTACTTCGAATACGCCTTTGCTGTTTAGGACGCCTTTTGGTCTAGTGGGGTCAGACTCTCCAACCGGTTTGGGGGATCTGGGAGTAAATGCGACTGTTGCGGGTCGTGTTCTAGGGGAAGAGTAGGATTAAGAAAAAAAAAAAGATTGCCTCTTCGACCCATTTTGCGGTCCCTAAGCAAAAATTTAAGTCTCCTTCTTTCTATAAAATTAACTGTTGCGGGTCGTTCTCAGGGGGAAGGTTGGGACGTAGAAAAAAAATAATTACAATCTTCGCGCAGTCGGTAGGTTCAAAGTAAAGCGTTCTCTCTGCCATAGCAAAATTGATCTTTGGATCTGGAGGATTGGAACTGATGGGAAAGAAATGGGAAAAAAACACATGTCTTCCTTAATAATTCCCCTTGAAGTCTTTCGGCATTTTCCTAAACCTTTTTCTTTTTCCCATCATAACTTTCGGTGTGTCTACGTGCCTCGGGGCCATGCCTGACCTTGCATCATACCCCCCCCCCTTCTGACACACCCTCCCCCACCCCCACAACTCCAGGGTGTCGTTGAGGTGATCTGGTAAACAGTGTAAAGTGACCTCCCTGGCTTTGACGTCACAACTACGGTAAATTGCATGACTTCATCGACAGTGCGCAACGAGTGTGTGTGTGTGTGTGTGTGTGTGTGTGTGTGTGTGTGTGTGTGTGTGTGTGTGTGTGTGTGTGTGTGTGTGTGTGTGTGTGTGTGTGGAGGGGGTGATGTGAGTTTGGGTATGGTCGGTGTATGGGGATGAGAGAGGTGTCTGGAGTGCGTTTGGGTTTGGCGTGTGTGTGTGTGTGTGTGTGTGTGTGTGTGTGTGTGTGTGTGTGTGTGTGTGTGTGTGTGGAGGGGGAGATGTGAGTTTGGGTATGGTGTATGTATGGGGGTGAATGGGGTGTCTGGAGTGAGTTTGGGTTTGGCGTGTGTGTGTGTGTGTGTGTGTGTGTGTGTGTGTGTGAGTGTGTAGGGTGAGTTTAGGCGTAGAATGGTGATGAGTGAGTGATGAGTGTGAGAGCAAGTATGTTGTGTTGGGTAATCGGAAGGGGGGTGTCTTTGGTGATGGATGGGATGTGAGTGTTGTATGAGAAGTGAGAGATGGGTAGGTAAGTGTTGTTGAGAGGTGAGTAAATGAGTGTGTATGAGGGTTAGGTAAGTGCTGTGTGAATGATGAATAAGTGTGCATGAGAGACAGATGAGTATGTGTGAGTGAAATTGTGTATGAGATAGGTAAGCTTTATGTAAAGGATGAGTAAGTGAGTGTAGTTTGGCATAAGGGTGAGGTGGGTGGGTACTGAGTGAGGGTTGTGTAGGGTGTAGGGTGTCTGTGTATTACGTTCAGTCCACTCCTTGAATAACACCGAATTTAACTCTCCCACAACCATGCTTTTATTTTATTTAGTACATCATAACTATATCGTAAATGTATCTGTAACTCTAACCTATGCTGGTGAAGTACGAATGAAGGGGGGGGGTGTCTGTAGTGAGCGTGATGCGTGTGATTATCTTGTTACACATTTATATTACACATGCTTCTGACATCATTTTGTACATCCAGTGGCCCTTGTTTGTCCATCATCATTCTTGTGATTGATGATGATGATGATGATGATGTTGACAGTGTTGGCTATGACGATGATGATGATGATGATGATGATGAGGAGGAGGAGGAAGAGGAGGATGACAGTGATGATGATGAGGAGGAGGATAACAGTGATGATGGTGAGGGGAAGTATGATGATAAGAACGTTAACAGAGATGATGATTATGATGATGACGACGAGGATGCTCCAACATTTTCTACGCGACATTTTCACGGGGCACTTATGGTTTAGCGGGAGGAAATTGTGCAGATGCCACGCCCTGCCCTTTTGCCAGTGTCACGTCGCCTCTGGGTCACTAAATGCTTGATGACGCCGCATGAACCCTTGTCACGTTTGAAGGGCCCGCCACATCTAGGAGGACACTTTTATGATGGTGGAGCGTCTAATGGGGAGTCATGGAGAGGACCCGCGACATTTAAAACGCTGTCAGATACGTATTTCCTCTTCTAGCGCCCCGTTGCTTAGGAAATGGCCACAGAAAGGGGTGAATTATTGTCTGTCAGGAGAAAAACTGCTTGAAAAAAGAATTAGTTGTAAGAACTGCTTGTAAAAATTATATCTCGTCGTTACAGGAATATGGGAAGAATTTGTTATAAGGTGTTTAAGTTGTGATTGTGTTCGTGATGGAAAAAATAAAAAATAAAGGAAGTGCGCCAGTACGCAAGGAACACAGAGGGGGTAAGATAATAAGGGCATTTTCCACTGGAGAGAGAGAGAGAGAGAGAGAGAGAGAGAGAGTCACTGTACAGTACAATGATGCAGCATAACACATGTGAGAGGTTAATTGTGGCACCAAGACTGTTAATAGACACGTGAAGGATTACAGCACGTAGGACTCCTGGGGCTCAGGGAACGGACCGTCTTGTCTATTCCCAGAGTCGGACACATAAAAAACAAGACCGAAAAAAAATCTATATTGTTGCACTGACTAAAAAAGTGAAAGCTTATTGCAGTCTAAATAATAAGAGAAATATTTTACTTTGTTTCAGTATAAGTGGGGGAAATAAGAGAATAAATGAATGAAGAATTAATAAATGAAAAATAGATAAATATTAGGTAAAACAATAAAGCTTTGATCCCATGCCTATCAACTGCACGAGCGTCACTAAGGCAGATTACGACCCGCTTAGCCTCTTCACCACGATGATATTTTCCCGTAATCTCGCCACCTCGAAACAATTTAATTCATCTTAGCAAAGGCCTCTTGGATGAAAGGCCTTGTTGACGGCTGTAGCTAACCTCTCCAGTTGGTGAAGTTTATCCTGAGCTGAATAAAATCGTCTGGAGATAGCGAGAATAAGATTAAAGACACGTCATGGGTTTGAAGAGGTTAATTCAGACACAGACAAGCAGATCAGATGACGTTAAGGGTAGATTTACGTAAGATTTTTTTTTTTTTTTTTTTTTTTTTTTTTGGCTTGAAGGAGTTAAAGACGGAACCCAACAAGATAAAAAGGAAACGAAAAAAATGATTATTGTATCGAAAGCACAGACGCACAAATAGTAATAAAGGAAAGTGGAAATTTGAGCAAGACACACTGCTGTCCGTACCTGAACAAAGGAACTAAGGACAGTGGTAAACAGAATCACCAACACAAAAGCACAACAAAAATAAAGCAGAGAAAAGGAAGACAACAAACACAATAGACCCAACACAGAGAAAAGAAATGTAGATCTATCGGAAGTACACAGACACAACAATAACAAAAATAGATAAATAAAGGCCACAGCATGCATTGAAAAGACTCAGACTTCAAGAAAACAATCGAATAACTAAGAAAACAACATCGGAGTCTATAATCACTGCGAAAGTCAGATCAAGGTTATATAAGGCAAACTGAAGTAAAAATCTGCATAAAGCATTAGTAATCACACACACACACACACGGAGGGGCAAAAATGAAGACCACTGCACATAGGGTAGGAAAACTAAGTAAAGACACAGAAACCGCATTACAAGCAAGCAAGCACAGCAGAAATCAAGAAAAAAAAAGCAAGTAATATTTACCCTAGACCTGAAAATTGAGAAAACAGAAGTAAGCATTTTCACAAGAATCAAAAAACCAGAAATGAAAACCACAGAAACTAATATAATCTTTGCCAAAATAATAAAAAAAAAAATGAAATAAAAACTGAACTATTACATCCCCACAACCACAACTAAAAGAAAGTCAGTAAATAGTCATTCGACCTGAGAAAACGAAGGAAAAAAGTGGTAAAGGTATAGTAAGCAGGAAAACATAACAGGAATCAAGCAGACATAAAGGTTTCCATCAAGCAGGCAGACTTCTAAGGCAGAATAAAGCAAACATAAAATTGAAAAAAAAAATAAATAAGCAAGGAAAAAAAGTCAACCACAAGAAAAAACTAGCAAACTAATAAAGATCAGGTAAGCAGTGTACAGTCAAGATCTGAGCAAACCAAGCAAGAAAACAGAGGTAAAGCACACAAGCAATTTAAAGTCTAATCCAGAACAAACCAAGCAAAAAGCATGGATAAAAACAAAAATCACAAGCACATAAGGACCACAGAAGTAAAAGATAAGCAAGGAAAATAATGGAACACAATCACAAACATGCAAGGACAACAGAAAGAAAAGACAAGCAAGGAACACTGAGTAAAAAAAAATATATATATATAACCTAAATTGCATGGACAGTACAACAAAGACAACGAATTCTGACGACCTACAAGCACAACAAAAGGCCAAGCGGCGGGCGTCACGTGAAGCAAATGAAGGACAACAAGGAAAATAATACGTAGTCCTTGGAAAATTAAGTAAAAAAAATAAAAATAAAAAAACAGCAGAATCACAAGGACGACAAGCACAACGAGGGCTGATGAGCAGGGAACACAACAAAAGCACAAGCGGCGCGAGGGTCAGGGTCGGGCGGTGTTCAGTATACCAGGCCGCCTTCTCTCTCTCTCTCCACACCCTCTTCTGCCCTGCTTGTTTGTTTGTGTCTGTCTGCTTGCGTCGCCTCTGCTTTAGGGTGTGTGAGGGGGTTTTCTTTCTCTTCTTGTGTCTGCTGCTTGCGTCGTGTCTGCTTTAGGGTGTGTGAGGGGGGATTCTTTCTGTGCATGTGTCTTTCTGCTTGCGTTGCGTTTGCTTTCGGGTGTGTGAGAGGGTTTTCTTTCTCTTTGTGTCTGTTTCTTGCGTCGCGTCTGCTGTAGGGTGAGTCTGTGTTTGGGTTGTGAGGGTTTTTCTGTGCCTGCCGTCTTGTTTGCTTGTGTCTGTCTGCTTTAAGGTGTTTCTGTGTTTGGGCTGTTAGGGCGTGTGTTTTCCTCTGCTTGTGTGCATTGCTTTTTTTTTTTTTTTTTTTTTTTTTTTTTTCATCTTATTGGTTGATTGATTGCATGGGTAATTGCTTGTGAAAGCTAATTTGCGGATTTCACTGTTTGATTATTTCCTTGTGTCATTTCTTTGTTTATGACTGCTTTTGTGTGTGTGTGTGTGTGTGTTTTCTTGACTGTGGTGTTGTCTGCTTGTTTTGTTTTGTTTGCTTGTTTCTCCGTGCTTGCCACTCGTCTACCTTAGGGTGTGTCTGCTTGAGTTGGTATGCCTGGGCTGTTATGGTGATCGCTTGTGTCTCTTCCCAGCTTTTCATGAAGTTGCTTTTTTTTTTTTTTTTTCGTGTGTTATCGTGACTGTTTGCTTGTGACTCTCATCTTTGCTTTTGACTCTTTTCTTTGCCTATGACTCTCGTCTTTGCTTGTGACTCTCTTTTTTGCTTGTGACTTTGCTTGTGCTTGTTGAAGGCCATTTTTGTCGCGTGTGTCATCTTGAATGTTTGCGTGGCGATTATGATTCCTTGTGATTGTTTCTTATTACAGGATTGCTTTTTACCTGCTTGACTGTTTGCTTGTTGTGTTGGCGTGTGAATGATTGTCCTTGTGTCTGCTTGATCCATGAAATTTCCCACTTCATATGGTACCCTAAGCATATTTTTTTCCTCAGGACTTTATTTCTGATTTTTTTTTTTAAGTGGATTCGTCTCGTTCCTAGGTATTTGTGTGTGTGTGTGTGTGTGTGTGTGTGTGTGTGTGTGTATGTGTGTGTGTGTGTGTGTGTCCTTAGGCCTGTGAGGTGTAGCTGTGGTTTGGGGAGGCTTGGATGCTAAGTGGACGAAAGTAAGGCCCATTTCAATGGACACTTTGCTGGTGGTTCTCCTAATTATGTGTTTAGCGATTCTTGTTCCTGTTTTTTTTTTCCCAACCCATGTGTTAGTGGACTGCGATGATGATGATGATGATGATGAGGAGGAGGAGGAGGAGGAGTAATAAGATGATGATGAAGCTAATCCGTTCGGGCAGAGGAGTCTTGTATATATTATTTTTTGCCTTGAACGATTTTACTCTACTGTACTTACAAATTTTTCGAGCTAGAGGGGTTAAGTATAGCCTTCATTCACCCCTTCAGTACGAGAGGTCTTTCCAGAGCTGAATGAAATAGTCCTGGGGTGGGGAAAATAACCCGTATGATAACGTCCTTGGGGTGAAGGGAGGAAGAACACGCACTCAATGTCCCTTTACCGTAATTGATGCTTCTTTGTTTTCTCCATACCCTCTTCCCAGTCCTTTTCTTACCTTGTTTTCGTTGTCGCCACCTGAGGCTGTCTGAACTGCTTTCCCAGAGTCTGTATACAGTATATTCTTCAACGTACTCCAGAACTTCATATCTCTATTTTCGCTCGAGGTTGGTCAGCACGATTATATAGGCTACAGAACATATATTTTTCTCACGTTTATCTGTAATCCTGCTTAGTAGTAGCAGTAGTATTAGTAGTAAATTACCATCATCATCATCAAAAGCTTCTTACCCAAAGGTTAAGTGAGTTTGGATTAAAGTATTAATAATAATAATAATAATAATAATAATAATAATAACTAATAAAAATAACTGAATTTTTGTAGGTCTCACCCAGATTCACAGAAAAGAACTTTGCCCTCGGTAAGTCTAATATTGTTCAAGCACTCCTCTCGTTACATCAGATCCATTCCTATCACTGTCTAAAATTACTTGTTCATCTCCTCTAAAAACAAAAAACAAAAATCCAGTTATTCGTATTTACAAAGTTTAGCTCCTATCTTTAATCCACAGTTTTGTCATGTTCGCGCAAAGCCGATATCTCATATAATTTTCCAGCTTTTCGTACGAAGGATCTGTTTTTGGAGGGTACGTAAACGGCACTAATTTAAGAGGCACAATGTTGATAGTTCTCCTACTTTTGTGTGTATCTGGTTCTTGCCTCTAGATCCCTCCCAGCTCATGTACAGTATTTATGGGGAATAGAGGTATGATGATGATGAGGAAGAAGAAAAAGAGAAGTATAGCTAAAGGAATGAAAGTAACTTTAAAATATGACAGAAAAAGTAAAAACAAGTTACCTATTTACTTGTGTGTAACCACAATAAAGAAGCTCTGCCATAACTATTTATGGTTACAAGGTATGAAATTTTGGCATCATAAACAAGTATGTGAACTTTAAAAGTAGTTCAGAGTCATTCATATTTGGAACAAGTACTTAGATTAACCTAAGGTAGTTTCTTGTTTAATATCAACAGGATCTGAAGAGAAGGGTGTGGAAGAACGCACGGCTACATTTTACATTTGTGTCTGTAACTGGTTGATTGTATGCTTAACTGTAACCATATTCCTTTCAGATACTAAGAGGGACCACAGCTGTATTTCTGTCAAGTTACAGTCTTACAGCTTTTGTAGTTTTCTGTAAAACGTACAACAAAGAAAACACTGAGTAAATTTGAATTCTGTACTTTCCACTAGGCTAAATGGCAAAATATTCAGCCAAAATTCTCTGCAAACTTTTTTTATCTTAGGATTTTCAACCAGATAGCTGTATTTCAATTAGTTTCGAGGTATTTCAGTTTCAGATATGCGGTTTTTTCCCCCAAAAAAATGAGTATGTGACCTTCAAAAATAGGTCAGGGTCATTTATATTTGGTACAAGTACATGGGTTACTCTAGGGTACCCTTCCTGTATAATATCATCAAGATCTAATAAAAACATAGGCAATGCTATGCTGTTGCAACCCTCCATGTGACCAAGCACATACTCGCCACCTCTCTGCACACCTAACCAAGCGCATAACGGCCCTAACCCCCCCTCCCAATCTTTTCTCTTAAAGGTGGGTGTAAGGAGAACGCCTTGATAACACATAACATGGGCCCTTCAGATTGCATGCACAGGTCGTATTGAAATCTCTGAAAAAATTAGTTTTTTTTTTTTTTTTTTTACTGGGTACCTTTTCATTATTTTCAAAAAGACTATTTAAGACACAGCATTTTTCCTATCAAAAGTCACCAGTTCACTATAGAACACATAACTATGTGCAGTTTCATGACTCTGTACTGAATGCGCTCTGAGTTCTGGCCTGGAAACGAAATCTCTACGCCTTGCCTCTCGCCCTGCTGCCCAGCTCTACAGACGGACGCCTATTGATCCCAGTGATAACAACACCTTCCTCTGACTTTGTCAGGTAGAGGGTAAAGAGAGCGAAAAAAAAAGATAATAATAATACTTATGGAAACAATAAGCTTCGCCATTTGTATGGCAAAGCTTAATCATGGATAATATCAGAATCCAAACCATAATGCCTTCGTGACGGGAAACCCGCCTGTCTGTCGGAGGCTTCTTTTACCTCAGGCACTTTAACCCATAATTTTACCTGACCCTGACCCAGACATGCGCAATAAGTAGGACCGGCGTACAAAAAATATGGTTTCTCGATCAGGAAAATCAGATATGTGAACACACACACACACACACACACACACACACACACACACACACACATTACCAGCAAGATACACAGGCGGTAAACACTAGGTAGAACGTTACAAGGGAAGCATTTGGTTATAGTCTGTCCAAATTTCACCCTCTTGAGCTGTTATTTTTTTAGGTAATCATCATCATCATTATTATCAGTATTGTTATCATTATCATCATCATTATCATCATCATCAGTATTATTAATCATTATCCTTGTCATCATCATCTGTATTATTATTATCTTCTTCGTCATCATTATTATCGTCATCAGTATTATTATAATCATCATCATCATCCCATTATTTAGTTTAACATCTTCAACACGATAACGCCTTTTTAAACGTTCTTACTACTAAAAGAGGAATTAATTCAATTAATGAGTGCCCCATTGTTGTAAATACATTGATAAAGACGGTACTGATCCCCACCAATAAAAAAAAAAAATCATCAGAAAAATAAGGGAGATATCAAGAACAAGATAATATGACGTCCTCGAGCGAAAGATTTAAGATTGGAAATGGATAGGGGAAGAAAGGGGTGGGAGAGGATGTGGTGGAGGGAGGGGGGGAAGGGGAGTGGAAAGAAAGGGAGGGGACGTTGCAGGGAGGGGGCAGTACACGGGATGGTGTGGCTTAATAAGTATACAAAGCATCCTCTGAGTAGGTAGTGAATAACTTGTGAATAACTCTGTTGCTTGTTGTTTGCGTCACTCATAGTCTGGGTACTAATGCTTGCGTGTGAGTGGGAAACAAGGTAAGTGTGTGTGTGTGTGTGTGTGTGTGTGTGTGTGTGTGTGTGTGTGTGTGTGTGTGTGTGCTTTCAGTCTGTCCCCCTCAGATTCAGGCAAAGGCTAGCTGGTTTACACTTACACACACACACACACATCAAATAAAAAAATATAATCCAATACAAACCATCACGAACACAATAACAACACTCATCCACGTTCTTTGGTGCAAACAAATACACACACACACACACACACACACACACACACACACACACACGTAGCTCTGCAAATTGAACTTATCTGCAGAAAAGCCATAAAATGATAGTATACACGCTCTGACCACATTAAGTACATTTGAGTCCAATCATACTGTACTGTACACAAACACACACACACACACACACACACACACACACACACACACACACACACACACACACACACACACACACACACACACACACACACACACACACACACACACACACACACACACACACACACACACACACACCGCGTCCACTTCACATGAATTACGAGGCACACTGCACCACAATCAAGACGATCAACATTATTGTACGTAGAGAGTCGCTCCCTTTTGCTTGCTTGTGCTTGTTTACTTGCTTGTTTTCCTGTTACCTTTGTTGCTAGGCGTGTGAGAGCGTCGCGTGCTTACGTTCTTGGTATTCTTTTCATTGTTTTATTGGTTTGTTATTGTTGTGGTGCGCTCCTTCTTCTTTTTCTTCTTCTTCAGTTATAAGTCCCCGGTTTCTTGCGCGGTTCCGTCAGTATGTCTGCAATTTCGTGTCCGCTCTGTAATTTCCACCTGCACTGGCTGATTCTGCTATACGGTAACCTCACACAATTGTTCCCCATACCATGACGGTGTGTCACGTGCAACAACCAGCCATCTACTCCCAAGGTCAAGGACACACTTGGGGCACAGACAAGGTCAGGTGCTGTCATACTTAACAGCCATACCTACATTCGTGTCCGCTCTGTAACTTCCACATGCATAGAGAGATTGTGATACAGCTTCACACAATTGTTCCCTATACCATGACGGCGTGTCGCGTGGAACAACCATCCATCTACTCCCAAGGTCAATTACACATGTATAGTTATCATCCGGTACGGGACTTTGTGTTGCATGGCAGTACTGATTGCACTTATTATTTTCTTTTTCTTCTGGGAGAACTGGTCGACACCTGCAACTTCATTTCTAATTTGTTGTTGTGTGGTTTGATGAGCCATAGTTATAGGTTAGGATGTTGAAGTTAGGAAGGTGGTGAGGTTGGGAAGGTGGTGAGGTTAGGAAGGTGGCGAGATCGGGAAGGTGGTGAAGTTGGGAAGGTGTTGAGATTAGGAGGTTGTGAGGTTAAGAAGGCAATAAGATTAGGAAGGTGGTGTGATAAGGAAGGTAATAAAGTTAAGTAGTTGGTGAGGCTTGAAGGATGGTGGAGTTGGGTAAGTAGGGAGGTTAGGAAGATGATATGGGTAGGAAGGTGGTGAGGGTAGGAGGGTGGTAAAGTTAGAATGATAGCAAAATTAGGAAGGTGGTGAGGGTAGGAGAGTGGTAAAGTTAGAATGCTAGTAAAATTAGGAAGGTGGTGAGGGTAGGGGGGTGGTAAAGTTAGAATGATAGCATAATTAGGAAGGTGGTGAGGCTATGAAAGTGCTAAGCTGAGGAAGATGTTAATGGTAAGAATACATCCGTCTCGAAGAAGGAAAAACAATAAAACAGTAATTGTACAGGAAGGATTCATGGCCAGAGCGCCTGTCTGCTTGTCTGTTGTCCTGCTCATATTCTGCTAAGTCGCCCCTCTGTTATCATGGCATGTCTGCTGCCTGACAGTGATCAGATTGTCTCCCTGCCTCCCTCCCTCCCGCTGTGCTTGATTTCTTGTGTCATGCATCTGTCTGCTCTTTGATTGCCTGAATGCATGATGTGCGTATATCTGTATATGCTTGGATACTACTCCGGCTGCTTAGAGTCTTGGATAATCTGCTTGACGTTCTGCCTCCTTGCATTCCATCTTGATACTACCGCCAACGAACATGGAGAAGGTTATGTATTCACCTGTGTCTGTGTGTGAACAAGTTGTCTCAATTGTTATCGGCTTTCAATGACATCTAGCGGATATGTGGACAGTGGATCAAGGAAGAGTTTATTAGATTCTGATGTGGATTCAGAACCGGATGCAGGAGTAAACCATTAATTTCTTTGCCGTCGGTAGAGGTATGCAGTCTCTCAGCTTGTGACGAGGTTGACTAAGACGACAGAATTTATATATTTAATAACTGAGACCTTCAAAGCATTCGGTAAGAGAGAGAGAGGAATTTATGATGTAGATATTAAATTTTATTGGCATTGGCGGCGGTATGCGCACTCTGGGTGTGTTCTAGTATTGCATATTTGTTTGTCACCGTTTTTTCTACCTGTTCTGAAACTACCTGGCTGGGTACTGCTGTAAGAATGTATGTATCAGAGAGAGAGAGAGAGAGAGAGAGAGAGAGAGAGAGAATATCAGTCCAGTCCTATTCTTGAGACCCATAAACCCTACATGCATATCTATAAATAATTAAGCCACCTACATACCATCTCTCAAGTACCACAACACCTGCCTTATATTCCCTTTCTGCCTTTAAACCCTCTCAGTCCAGTGACGTATTTTCTCTTATTCTACCACCAGACGATTTTATTCAGCTTAAAGGAGACCCCTGGCTGAAAAACAAGTGGCTGGGGGGTTGACAGTTGTGATATAGCCGGAGATGGGTGTGTGTGTGTATCTGTGTGTGCTATAGTGCTTTTACTCAAACCTGGCCTAAAATTGCCATCTCCCCATCTTGAATGCCGAGATGTAACAGTAAATTAACACCAGAATATGATGTTACTCACCAAGATGTGCTGTGGCAAGGATGTAGAGCCACAGTATTTTTTTTAGGTTCTTAGCTACGTAAAATATATTGCAAAAGGACGAAAATCTTGGCCAAGTTAGAGTAAAAGGAGAATAGTCTCGTCTGTGTCTCACCAGCATGACTTTATAATCATTTGAACTGCCGCCTATCACTTGGGCATGAGGCAGAGAGAACGCTTGTTGTTTGCCGAATAATATAATCCCAGTTTCTTTCAATCAGTGTCGCCTCTCCATTTTTCCCTCCTGGTATTATCCTATTGCCTTCAACAACAAACAGATTTTCTTGTCACTCACCCCTTTCAAGAACGAGCTGATGTGGAAAAGTTGTATGTATATTTTTTTCTAGTCAGCATATAAAAGGTCAGTTATAATGTTAAAGTACAGTACATCAAGCAAAGGTCGCCAAGTCCTTGTGTAGGAGTACTGGCGAGACATTTACAAGTAGATTTGTTTTTAGCCTTTCTTAGTATTTTCTTGGTATTTTCAGATTTCAGATTTATTCAAGGGAGAAATTTTGGGCTGGAAACTTTGATATAGCCTTCATTATCCCTTTCAACACGAGGCATTTCTTTGATTTATTTGTACCGTCTGGAAGGAACAAGGATAGACTGAAAAAAACGGCATGGATTGAAGGGATGAAGGGCGTAGAATATATCCATGTCCACTCTTCTTGCAGGGGAAAAAAAATCATTAGCGAAAAAGGGCTTCAGTACGTTTGTTTCTAGGCTTATTTGTGTGTGTGTGTGTGTGTGTGTGTGTGTGTGTGTGTGTGTGTGTGTGTGTGTGTGTGTGTGTGTAGAGAAGCTTAACCCCTTTGTCACGACGACCCTTTTTTTTCTTTTTTCACTTTCTTTTCTCTCCAGACGATACTATCCAGTTAGGAGACAGTTTTTCATTTTTTCCTTGCTATCTCCAGACGATGTTATTCACGTTAGGAGACAGTGTTTCATATTTTCCGTTGTATCTCCAGACGATGTTTTTCAGGCTGAGAGAGTGGACAGGTGAGTAGTCTTCATTACCCCTTTCACTAAGCAGTTCATAGGAGTCAGCATAATTATACACTGCCATCAGTCCAGTCTCAGCCTATGCATGCTTCAATCTGCTACATACAAGTTTACTAATGCAGCATCCCTGTCAAAATATCATCCATCTTTCAAACGCACCTAAAACAGTGAATAACAGGGGCACCACCACAACCACTGACAACGTTACCCTTCCCACTAGCTTCATATTATCACTCGTGCGTCATCTTCACAACCAATCCGCACATTTAAAACCAAAATAATGTACCTTGTGTTTAAAAATGAGTCCCACATCTGGTCTTACTGCCACTTGTAAAGAATCATTTGCAGAATATTTTTTCCCCGCAGCGTTTGCAACCTTCATCATCTTAGGACATGGCACCACAGTCGCAAAATTTCTAGTGATGCTAACTAAAATGCTAAATGCTTTCCTAACGCCAAACTAGATCTTAAAAACAGTTATTGATGCTCAGGCTCTAGCTCAACATCTCAGCCTCTTGTGCATATATTTCCACTTGATAATTCCGTCCCTTGTCTGAGTTACACACTAATAATACGCCACTCTTGTTATGTGACCAGACAGCATCCGACTGGGTTTATCAAAGAATCCGCCGCTGCTGCTGCTGCTGTCTGTGGGTGGGGAGACAAGGTTCACAGTCGAGCCAAAAAAGAAGATTAAAAAGTAAAACAAAACAAAATAAAGATAAAAAAATAAAAAATGCGAGGGATCCAGCTGTACACTTACACCGGTTACTGATACGCCTGTAGCTCAAGGACTCAGCCTGTGTAGAGGTCAGTGTTTGTGAAGGAGTTATGAGGAATACAGTTACACACACACACACACACACATACACACACACACACACACACACACACACACACACACACACACACACACACACACACACACACACACACACACACACACACACACACACACACACACACACACACACACACACACACACACACACACACACACACACACTCAGAAGCCTTCGCCAAAGAAATATTACAGTGATCCTCCGTCTTTAAAGTGCACATGCTTTCGAGTTCTGCATATATCGCCAAAGTAATGTTTCAGAGCTCATCCCTTGCAAAATTTCTCATCAGATCCACTTGTGCTGATCATTTAACCTTGCCAAATCCAGCGTAATCTAATCTTATCGTTTTAATCCACTCATTTTTTCCCTTGTTAATCGACTAGTTCAAATTCCCCCAAGCTAATCTGTTGAGTAAATATATCTAGACTAATCCATTTTCCTTGCCATAGTAGCTTCACTTGTCTTCCCATGCATATCTACTCACCCTATCCGTGTGGTAAACTGCATACCTGCCATAATCAGCCCTGCCAGTCCTCCTATAGTCATTTTATGTATTTACTCCACCGCCTGCAACATTACCATCTCATCCCATGGTAATCTATGTGCCGAGTCCACCCATGCAAATCTCGTAAGCCAAATCATTCACTAATCTTAAAAAAAAAAAAAATCATATCTTTTTACCTTGCCCAAAATCAGCCTCACCTGATCCCAGCATGCTAATTAATGTGATCTAGAAACACCTGTCGACCTACCTGCCTGCCTGCTTACCTGTTGTTGAGTCATGCACATTCTGACGGGATCACAGACGCAGCGGGCATGCATCAGTCAGCCCACACACATGCGTTTAAGATAGGGCATTCCAAGGCATTTTAGTGTCGCTTTCCTAGCCCACTTTATGCATACACACAGACACATATGCACACCACATCCCAGTACACACACACACACACACACACACACACACACACACACACACACACACACACACACACACACACACACACACACACACACACACACACACACACACACACACACACACACACACACACACACACACACACACACACGGGAAGAGGGGAAAGTGCCAAAGGAATGGAAGAGGGCAAATGTGGTACCAATTTACAAGGGAGGAAACAGGGAAGAACCCCTGAATTATAGACCAGTGTCTCTAACCAGCATGGTCGCAAAATTGTGTGAGAGAATCCTGAAAGACAGATGGATAAAATATCTGGAAGAGATGAATATTTTGGCTGAATGTCAGTTTGGATTCAGAAGTGGAAGGTCATGTGTTTCTAACTTGTTGAGCTTTTACTCAAGAGCGATTGATGTGGTACAGGAGAGAGATGGTTGGGTGGATTGTGTGTACTTAGACTTAGAGAAGGCCTTTGACAAGGTACCTCATAAGAGACTAATGTGGAAACTAGAATATATAGGAGGACTAAAGGGGAAACTTCTGGAATGGATGAGAGACTTTTTGAGAGACAGACAAATGAGGACAGTAATAAAGGAAAAGATGTCTGGATGAAGGGTAGTAACAAGTGAAGTCCCTCAAGGCTCAGTGTTGGCGCCAGTAATGTTCCTGATTTACGTAAATGATATGGTAGATGGAGTGAACAGTTATGCAAGTCTGTTTGCTGATGATGTAAAGATCTTGAGGAAGATAGAGGTTGAGGAGGATTGTAAAATACTGCAGGAGGATTTGGATAGGATACACAATTGGAGCCGGACGTGGGAAATGAAATTTAATGTAAAGAAATGTAAAATATTGGAAATGGGTAAAAGTACCAGGAGACCATCACTGAATTATTTTTTGGGTAATGAATTAATCACAAAAAGGACAGAAGAGAAAGATTTGGGAGTGCTGGTCCAAGAGAGTTTGTCACCAGAAAAGCACATTAACAAGATAGTTGGAGAGACTTATAAACTCTTGACTAACATAAGAGTAGCATTTCATTATATGGATGAGGAAATGATGAAAAAATTGATAGTGGCCATGATCCGCCCCAGGTTAGAATATGCAGCGGTAGTGTGGTCCCCACACAAAAAGAAAGATATAAACAAGATTGAGAGAATACAAAGAACAGCAACCAAGATGGTCCCCAGTCTGACAGACCTGTCATACAGAGAAAGGCTGGAAAAACTGGATTTGCCTTCGTTAGAGGAAAGGAGAAAGAGGGGAGACATGATTGCGGTGTTCAGGACCATGGTGGGAGTAGATAAAATTGACAAAGAAGATCTGTCTGTATGGGATAAGAGAGCAACAAGAGGACATGGAATGAAATTGAAAAAGTCAAGCTGCTTGAAGGATATCAAGAAATATAGCTTTCCTTACAGAAGTATAGACTTATGGAATAGCCTGGACAAAGAGATCGTCCAGTCTAAAAACTTAAACGAGTTTAAAGTTAAATTCGACTTATTGAGAAACAGCGACGGAAACCCACGAGCATAGTACATTCCGTGTATATCACAATTAGGTATATTAGGTAAATACTTAAATATTTGGAACGACTTAGACAAAGAGGTGGTGCATGAGAAAAACATTCATGTGTGTAAAGGTAGCCTTGATAAATGTGGATATGGAGACAGGACAACACGAGCATTGCTCAATTCCTGTATACTACAAATAGGTAAATACAAATAGGCAAATAGGTAAATACACACACACAACACACACACACACACACACACACACACACACACACACACACACTCTCTCTCTCTCTCTCTCTCTCTCTCTCTGGTAGATCAACATTCCCTATAAATTTCAATAATTCATTAAAATTTATACCTATCGTAGACCACTAGACATTTTCTGTTTGGACGTCCAAAAAGTTTATAATAAAGTGCCACATCATAAATTGGGGGAAGTCAGAATGCTAAATATTAATACAGTAGATACCTTGGTAGTTCAGTTAAAGATAGAAAGCAGAAGATTTAAGTTAATGGTGTGAAGTGAGAATGAGATGAAGTAACTTTTGAAAACCCACATAGGTTGTTTTGGCGGTTCATTTATTCATAGTTAATATTGATGTGGGACCAAGTAACTTTATATTCGTATTTACTGACGACGCAGAGGAATGTGAAACTGTTGTATTTAATGACAGGATGAATGTACAGACTGATCTAAAAAAAAAAAAAAAATTGTCTGAGTTATAGGACACGTGGCAGGTATCATTAGGTGCTAACAGGTGACGGGATCGAAGAACATGGTGCATAAATACGGAATGAAGATGCAGGTCTCTGGTTTACTATACTCCTTTTGCTCTAACTTGGCCTAAAATTGCCGTCTCTCCACTTTGAATGCTGAGTTATCACAATAAAATAACACTAGCATATGATACTAGTCATAAAGATGTGCAGTGGAAAGGAGGTAGAGCAGTAGTATTGTCTTTTCCTGCCACTCTGCTGCGTGAAATAAGCTACGAAAGGACGAAAATCTTGGCCAAGTTCGAATAAAAGCAGAATAATTGCCGACTGTCGTGCTCCATCAAGCCACTGTGCAGCTGCAACAAACAGAACAAATGGACTCTGGGTTTCTCAAGCTGAGTGGATTTATCTGGATGTAGGAAGACAACACAATTTAAATTCTTCTTCGTGTTGTAGAGCTTAATGGAGATAACTTGTGATAATTTTACCACAGGAGGTTTTTCCAGGATTAAATTAAGTTGTCTGGAGGCAACAGCAGTAAAACTAACTGGTGCCAGGCACAGAAAACCTCGCCCGACATGCGTTTGACCTTTCCTGGTCACACAAGGTCAAAGTTCATGGTGCCTAATGAAAACCCATATGGGAGTTCCTGTATGCTGATAATAGTTAATATCTCTATATACTACTGGTTTCAAGTTATAGCCCTCTGAAAATCCATGACCTTGATTTTGACCATTCATGGTCACTCAGTTACCTACAAAATTTAATCATTTCCTTTTGGGACCAATGCCCACATATCCTGAAATCTTCATATAATTTCATTCAGCCGTTTTTCCGTATAATGTTGCTGATAAACATCGAAACAAAGAAACAACCGAAAACAATACCTCGCCGGACTCCGTCCCGGGCGAGGTGATAAAAATGCTATCGTGCTGAAATTATTAAACCATTATCCCAAGAGTTTGCTATCAGGCGAAGTGGAAAAAAAAAATATCACAATACTGACAACAACTCAACAAATTTTAGACAGTGACTCGTATTCCGGTCAGTTAATGGAGGAAGATCCCAAACACCTCTTTCCAAGCGATTTACTTTGGTGATATGGGTGGTTAATATCCTTATGTACGTTATTAAACATAGTATGGCGATATTGGAAGGATTTATGTAGCACAGGACAGTAAGGTGTAATAAGCAAAAGGCAGGTATTGGAGTAATCAGGTGAGGCGGACAGTCACTTTTATCGCCTCACCACCCAAGCGGGGAGAGGCTGGGATGCATACACAGTGGGTTATTGGATTCCTCTAACTCCCCGCTTGTAGAATATATAAATAAGAGAGAGAGAGAGAGAGAGAGAGAGAGAGAGAGAAAGAGAGAGAGAGAGAGAGAGAGAGAGAGAGAGAGAGATCAGTTTTGCAAAAGGCTGGTGGCACTTATGGTACCTGAAATGATTTAGTATTCTGCTTTGAGATGATGAAATTGTTAACAAGGAGACCACATGTGATGAAAATGTTGCTTGTGGCCAATATAGTCTCATATGTATAATTCTTTGCTGCGAAAAATAGGGTATGACTACACACACACACACACACACACACACACACACACACACACACACACACACACACACACACACACACACACACACACTCCCAACATATTTTCTGACATCGTTTGCATTAGACCCCCCCCACCTGAATGCATCCTGCCCCCCAAGGTTAATCCTCATTCTGCCACACGTATCCTCATAAAACCCCACTCAGTCTGTGTCACAGGTGTTGTTTAATGATATGTTTTATTCCCAAAGAGAAATTTATGCTGATTACATTTTTACTCCTAGTTTATGGGGCTCGCCAAACATTTACAAATATTAGTCTCCAGATGTATATTCACTTTAACCTTCGCCGCTCATCTCCTAAATTATGACCATCGAAGCATTTATATATTGTTTTGTTTGTTAATCTGTAATAGGTAGTTATTGATTATTTGTTTGGCAGTTATGAAGGGATGAATGCTCTGCGTATTTGTTAATAGTTAAAAAGCCTGAAATCATTGGCATATTTTATCTCATTTTGAAAATAAATAATCGTCCCGATATTTTAGAAATTATATTAACAGTAAATGATATAAAAGTTGTTTGCGGAGTGTTTGATGTAATGTTGGATAAATTTAACAAATATATATATATATATATATATATATATATATATATATATATATATATATATATATATATATATATATATATATATATATATATATATATATATATATATATATATAATATGATTTAGCGTGTGTTTACAGAATCAAACTTTATGTTCATTTTTATGTAGGCTAATGGCCTCTTAGTTCCACAGTAACAACAGGCTCCTGTCCAGAGCTTGATAAACGACACGTTCTCAGGAGTCAGTCAGCCAGCACCGTGAAAAGGTTTATTTGTCTCGGTTGGCGCCTTGTAAACTCAAAGGTACTACAGTACTAGTGTGCACAGAATTGGCGTCGAGAGACGTGGATTTGTGATACGTAGTGGTATTGGGGCCGTGTTGGTGATGGTCGGAGCAAAACGACCTTCTTTACACTGGCGCCACCACTTTTGACAACACTTAACGCCTTCAGTATCATGGCCTCGTATTTTATCCTTCCTACCTTAAGACGAATGTATTTCTTTATTTAATTATTTATTGGTTTATTCATTTATACTTCTACAGAGTGCCCTGTCAGTGAAAGGTGTAATGTAGGCTGTATACAGTTTCCCTCCACGTGTGGAGAATAAAATCGCCTGATAAGAACAAGAGTAAAGCCTAAAACACAAATACTTGGAGTTATGCCCAGCGTCAGTCATAATGAAGGGTGACAAGTCGGCACTTTTGGTGTAAATTAACTTGTAAAAAAATATTCTAGTGAGACAGACATATCAGCGCCCTTAGTAAATTACGAGAAAAAAAAAACCTTATCCTCTTAATTTCGGTGACTTATTTTTTATTCGTTCAATTTCAAGACAAATTTATTCATCCTTTTCATACATTTTTTTGGAACTGGAGGGATTAGATACAGCCTTCATTAACCCCTTCACTGCGAGAGGATTGTTGTAAATTGGGTAAAAGTGCGTCTGGTGGTGGTAGGAAGGAAGAATACGTGATTTGGGTTTAGGAAATTGGGTGAGAATGTGAGTGTGTATGTGTGTGTGTGTGTGTGTGTGTGTGTGTGTGTGTGTGTGTGTGAAGGGAAACGAAACTACCCAAGAAAAAACTCAAAATCAGTGACCTTATCTTAGGCAATCAGACGTTGTCCCCTCTCAGCACAGACGTCCCACTTTTACTATAGAATACCCTGAGAGAGAGAGAGAGAGAGAGAGAGAGAGAGAGAGAGAGAGAGAGAGAGAGGTGAAAATAGGAGGATGTAAACTCGCATAAATAACGTACAAAAAAATATTAACCAGCCATATAAAAAAAAAAAAAATCGCTCCGTAGCACCTCTTCCTTAGCGATTTATTTTTTTATACGACCGACTAATCTAATTCTGTCTGTTGTTAATGAAAAGTATGGCGATACTAGAATGATTTAAATAACGCACAAAAGAACAACAGTGTGTAATAAGCAAAATAAATCGCTTAGGAAAATGTGTCAGGGAGCTTCCATACCTGACGAGAACTCAGCTAAATAAAATCGTCCGTCGTTAACTGGCACTAAAAAGAAAAAAAAAAAAAAATAGAGTAGGCGCGGGCATGAGAGGGTTAATCTGTCGTCTTAGTGGACATCGTAAAATAGGGTGACAGTTCCGGTCACGGTGTGGCAGGATGGATCTGTTTCCCTTTGTCTTCCTTGGCCAGAGAGAGAGAGAGAGAGAAAGAGACAGCGTGTAGGTTGATATTCGTGGTCGCCTTTGGTCAGTATAGTACCCGATTTCTGATATAGATAGATAGATAAACAGAGATAAATAGATAATGGAATTGAAGTTTTTAATATTTCAGTATCAGCCCCCTACCCCTGTACTCTCTCTCTCTCTCTCTCTCTCTCTCTCTCTCTCTCTCTCTCTCTCTCTCTCCCGGCAAAATCAAAGGAGTGCCTATGTGAGGTGCCAAATGTCGTGTGTTGTCTTGCCCTCAGTCTATATGCGTCCTTGTTTGTCTGTCTGTCTGTTTGTTTAGATGTCTCGGTGTTTCGTCTGTCTTTTCGGCGTGTGTGTGTGTGTGTGTGTGTGTGTGTGTGTGTGTGTGTGTGTGTGTGTGTGTGATTTTTTCTTTCGTTTAGTGTGTGGGTATGTGGCTGTGCGATTTTGTGTGTGTGCGTTGGAAAAATAATGTGTTTTATGTGGTTTTTATTTGCTTGTGTATGCGTTCTGTTTGTTTTTGTATGTGAGTGTGTTTGTGTGCGTCTGTTTACACACGTGTACTTTTATTTGTGTATACTACTCGTTGTCTTTGTGTATTTTTCCTTCATATGTGTGTATCTCATGGTTTATCGGTGTTTATAATTAGGCACGTGTATGTGTGTATAGTCTGTGGTATGCTTATGTGTGTGTGTGTGTGTGTGTGTGTGTGTGTGTGTGTGTGTGTGTGTGTGTTTTACCTATGACGTGTTTATGTGTGGGTTTGTGGTCTTGTGTCTCGGTGTTTGTTTATTCAGAAAGCGAGTGCATGTTTTTATAGCTGTGTGTGTGTTTATGTAGGCGTGTTTGTTTGTGCCTCGGTGTGGGTGGTTTCTCTATGTATATGCTCTGTGTGTGTGTGTGTGTGTGTGTGTGTGTGTGTGTGTGTGTGTGTGTGTGTGTGTCTGTGTATGCATCTTTGTCATTCAGTGTGTGTGTGTGTGGTCAGCGTGCGTGTATGTGTATGGATACCTGTTATGTGTGTGTGTGTGTGTGTGTGGCCTATATATATATTTTTGTATGCACACCTTTTTTGTTCTGTGCGTGTGTTAGATTTGAATGTATGTGCGTATGTATGTGGACCTCTTTTCAGGGGATGTGTGTTTTGTGTAATTATGTCTCTGTATGTGTGCATGTTTAGTCGGTGTGTGTGTGTGTGTGTGTGTGTGTGTGTGTGTGTGTGTTTAAGCAATCACTGCACCACAATATTGTCCTCCCTGAGCTTAAAAAAATCGTCTGAAGGTAGGAAAAAACTACTTTAACCAGACATCATACATTTTGGGAGGGTTGATGGAGAGTGTTTTTACCCCATCAGTACGAGGGGCTATTGTGAAGCTGAATAAAATCGTCTGGATGTAGCAAGAATAAATTGAAATAGGTCTCTCTCTCTCTCTCTCTCTCTCTCTCTCTCTCAGTGTGTGTTTGTGTTGTGTATGGTTTTGTTATGTACTTATTTTATATATGCAGAAAATAAGGTTTAATTAAAGAAAATTAACAAGAAAATAGCAGACTGATTCTCTCTCTCTCTCTCTCTCTCTCTCTCTCTAACCCATGAGCCAAGACCGAGGACGAAGGCGTTGCTATGAAATGACCTATGAAATATTAGGGTAGGTGGCGAGAGAGAGAGAGAGAGAGAGAGAGAGAGAGAGAGAGAACTTAATAATGTACGATATTAAAAAGTCGGAGGATCTGAGGATATGAGTGAGAGAGAAAATTAAAGAGAAAGGATCAAAGGGCATGAGAGAGAGAGAGAGAGAGAGAGAGAGAGAGAGAGATTATAACAACTTCCTCTCTTTCTCACAATCTCTGTTTCTCTCCAACATTCACAACCACTACCATCATTCCTACTACCACAGCTACTACTAATACAACCACTACCATCATTCCTACTACCACAACTACTACTAATACAACCACTACCATCATTCCTACTACCACAACTACTACTAATACAACCACTACCATCATTCCTACTACCACAACTACTACTAATACAACCACTACCATCATTCCTACTACCACAACTACTACTAATACAACCACTACCATCATTCCTACTACCACAACTACTACTAATACAACCACTACTATCATTCCTACTACCACAACTACTACTAATACAACCACTACCATCATTCCTACTACCACAACTACTACTAATACAACCACTACCATCATTCCTACTACCACAACTACTACTAATACAACCACTACCATCATTCCTACTACCACAACTACTACTAATACAACCACTACCATCATTCCCACTACCACAACTACTACTAATACAACCACTACCATCATTCCTACTACCACAACTACTACTAATACAACCACTACCATCATTCCTGCTACCACAACTACTACTAATACAACCACTACCATCATTCCTACTACCACAACTACTACTAATACAACCACTACCATCATTCCTACTACCACAACTACTACTAATACAACCACTACCATCGTTCCTACTACCACAACTACTACTAATACAACCACTACCATCATTCCTACTACCACAACTGCTACTAATACAACCACTACCATCATTCCTACTACCACAACTACTACTAATACAACCACTACCATCATTCCTACTACCACAACTACTACTAATACAACCACTACCATCATTCCCACTACCACAACTACTACTAATACAACCACTACCATCATTCCCACTACCACAACTACTGCTAATACAACCACTACCATCATTCCCTCTACCACAACTACTACTAATACAACCACTACCATCATTCCTACTACCACAACTACTACTAATACAACCACTACCATCATTCCCTCTACCACAACTACTACTAATACAACCACTACAATCATTCCTACTACCACAACTACTACTAATACAACCACTACCATCATTCCTACTACCACAACTACTACTAATACAACCACTACCATCATTCCCACTACCAGTGCCACAACTACAGCTGTTGCTATTGCCATCACTACCACTCACCACGACTACTACTACTACCACCACCACCACCATCACCACCACTACTACTACAACTTCTACAACTGCTACTAATTACTACTACAACTACTACTACTACTACTACTACTACTAGAGTAATAGTGGTGGTAGTAGTAGTAGTAGTAACCGACACTTCTATAAGTAACATTTCCAAACACTTCAGTCACCATCACTTCTTCCAATATTTCTAGCAGCAGCTACAGCAATTATTGTCACTATTATTGTTTTCACACACACACACACACACACACACACACACACACACACACACACACACACACACATCAGGTGTGCCAGTAAGAAATTCACTTAAACACTCAAGGACACACACACACACACACACACACACACACACACACACACACACACACACACACACACACACACACACACACACACACACTCCTGGCAAGCATCTCCCGATTTCGTTTGACTATGAGAAAGACATAGAATAGGATGTTTACAGTGACAAGAGAAGAGAGTGAAGGAGAGAGGAAGGAAGGAAGGAGGGAAGGACGGGAATGGAGGGAAAGGAAAGGGGGGGAAAAGGACGGAAGGGGAGGGATGGAAAGAGAGAGAGAAGGAACAGAAGAGGGAAGTGGTAAAGAAGAATAGGAAGATTAAGGAAGGGAAATGGTGCATGAAGCAGACGAGCGAGGAGAGAGCAAAGGATCAGAGAGAGAGAGAGAGAAAGGTGGGGAGGAGACGCATAAACAGGAGAGAGGAGGGGAGTGAAGGCAGGGAGAGAAAGGTTCATAGGTGGAAGAGAGGGAACGATAAGGGAAGGGATGATGGGAGGGGAGAGGGATGTGAAATAGCAGAGAGAGAGAGGGGAGACGGTTACCATAATAGCAACAGTTACCATCACAACCACGGCCACCACCATTACAACCACCACAGTTATTATCACTGCCACAATAATCAACCACCATTACAACTACCACAATCACCGCCACAACAATCAAGTTTATGTTAACTAGAAAGCACTCAGAGAACGCGTATCGCCTCCATCGCCAGTAAAATTTATAATCATCCAGACAAACAGATAAACAAACATGCAGGCAGACACTAATGAATATAGAACCTGTTCAACCTTGTTGTGGAGGTTTAAAAAAATTACATTCAATTTTCCAAGGTAATTACAGCAAGTTTTGTAACCTCGTTGTATTAATTTGCTGTGTCAGATGACCGTAATACGTTCCTGTCACCATCTGTCACTCTCCTTAATGACATGAAGCACTAACAGCTCATTAATTAATTCCTCTGATTAACGTGATGAATGGCGAGAATTTATAGAGAAACCTGATTATGATGATGATGATGATTATATTAGGATCATCATCATCAATGGTAGTAGTAAATAGTATTAGGTGATGGTAGTGACGGCGGCGGCGGCGGTGGTAGTAATAATTTTAATGGTAATGATAGTTGGGAATGCCAACATCCACACACTTAATGTAGTGCTATCTTCAGGTGACAACACCTAGTGACGCGCCAAATGTTTTATGGAATCCAGGGAACCACCTGCTTCGTTGGGTGGTAACTACAAAGCCAGTTGCATGAGGGACGTCAATTTTGAAGTCCTAGGATTCATTGGGGTTTACTCATCACAGAATAATGCTCAGGAGAAGGTAACTGGTCACCTTCTTCGTAATCGACTTTTTTTTTTTTTAATGTCTGAACTAATAAATCTAACCTCAACTCCTTGCGCTACTAATGGCATCGTAAAAAAAAAATCAGATGATTGAGTGTCCATTATTATTATTATTATTATTATCGTCATCGTCGTCGTCGTCGTCATCATCATCATCATCATCATCATCATCATCATCATCATCATCATCATTGTTAGTAGTAGTAAGAGTCGTAATGATACTAGCCTCATTATCATAAATTATTATTGATATTTTTTGTTTTCAGTATTAAAACAAACAATTTATTCTTACCCTCATTAATATACTTTCCTTCCATTTTCCCGCGCTAATGAGATGCAGATGCTGGGGTGAGATAGCGTCAGGTGCCTTGTGGACAGGTGTAGATAGATGCAAGGATAGGTAGATAGATAGATAGACGGATGATAGCAGGGACAAGTGTACGGAGGATAGATGTATGTGCTGATAGATAAAAAGGAAGAGTTTTTTTTTCTTCTTGGTAGGGTATGGAGGTTAAGCCCCCCTGTTACGAGGACGTCTCTCTCTCTCTCTCTCTCTCTCTCTCTCTCTCTCTCTCTCTCTCTCTCTCTCTCTCTCTCTCTCTCCAGAAAAATACTAAATACGAAACACATCCCAGTAACATATCCCTTTAATAAGCTGTAAGGAAGAAAATGATGATGATGATGATGATGATGATGTTGATGTTGATAATGATGGTGATGATAAAATGAGCTCCAAGTGTGTAGACAAAACAGTGCATTCTTGTTTACACTAATAAAAACAATAATACAAAGAGTTATTACCACAGAAATTACAGAATATATTACAGTCAATTTATGAAGGGAGTCAGTATGAGGCATGTTATCATTCCCTGGCCACGATAAGGGAAGGGATTAATAATAAATGAAGATAAGGGACAGATAACGCTGCGCCCAGATGTCAGGCAATTGGTTACAGATACTGCAGCGTTTTTTTTTGGCCTAGATTGAACGTCTAGTGAGTCTGGTGCGTCATTGAGTCACGTACATTCAGATTGGTCGTGATTAGGCTGCTGATGATAAAGATGAATATAATACCAGCAAATACCACTGCTATGACGTACGGTTGTAAGGCCTGGAAACTAACAAAATCGATATGGAAAATCACCTAATCCGTTCTCAAAAAGCAATGAAAAGGTCAATGTTGGGAATGTATTTAAGGGACAGGAAAAGATCAACTTGGGTGAGAGAGCAGACTAAAGTCAAAGACAATATAGTAGTTATAAAAGAACAGAAACGGAGGTGGGCAGGCCATGTAGCAAGAATAAGGAATAACCGATGAACTCCAAGAGATCGTAAGCGTTGTAGAAAAATGCCAGACAGGAGGTGGAAAGATGAGATAGAGAAATTTGCAGACAAAACGAGGCAGGGAGTGGCTCAGTCAAGGAATTCGTGGAAAAGGTTAGGGGATGCCTTTGTTCAGCAGTGGACTTGCAATGGCTGATGATGAATACCAATGCTGAAAAAAAGGTAACTGATATGTACTGATGTAGTTGTGGGTTACCGTGAATATATTTACTGAAGGGACGTATTCTCTCTCTCTCTCTCTCTCTCTCTCTCTCTCTCTCTCTCTCTCTCTCTCTCTCTCTCTCTCTCTCAGTTATTCCTGGTGTTCTCGTTCGTCTTCTGTTATTGTTACTACTGCTACTACTACTACTGCTACTACTACTACTGCTACTACTACTACTACTACTACTACTACTACTACTGCTACTACTACTACTACTACTACAGTTAGCAAGAGACAAGAGCTATGCATAGGCTGAAGAATGAGAAGCAGAGGGTGTTGATAAGGTATTGGCAGAAATGATAAAATACAGCGACGTGCATGCATTGAACTGCTTATCACAAATTGCGGAAAGTCATGGGTATAGGTGAGAGAAATTTGATCAGCGGGAAGGAAAAAGGGTCAGAGTGCCTCCTTGTGCAAAAGAGATGACGAACTGGGTCCTAAAGTTATCACACAATAATTCAGCTGGGTGTTAAAGGAAAGATTCAGAAATATGGACAAATATAATAATAACTAGCAACACAAGCCCGACTTCGGCAGTGTTGGCGAAAGCACGTCAGTAATTAACCTATAAACCCATTGATGTAAACTGATCTGAGCGAGTTTGTGTACGTAGATGTGTTGGATCGAGTGTAGTGTCTCCTAGTAACAACAAGCGGACGTGCACAATTTCTTCCCACAAAGCTCTTAGCCAAGGGGAGGCACCAAAGCTTGTGACCCTCAGAAATGATGTCAGTGGATAGTAGCTGACCTGACTGACCCGAATTGCATGAGGACTTGAGTGGACCTGACTGGACTTTCACGACTGGAAACAATGACAACAGACCATCTCGACTGTTGTTCATATGACTAGTAGACAGGTGTGACTCATTTACGCGGTCATCGAACTTGCTTTCTATTTTTTACATATGCATGCCGAGTCTCCATGAAGCTCTCTGTTGGTGTGTGTGTTAGGTGAAGAGTGCTGAAAGTAGTGATGTGGAAAGCACCGTTTGAAGACGAGTGGCACTTAATGAGAAGAGGTTTTCATTCTGGCAAGCTTTATCTGCTCACTGACAGACATATCCAAAACACACACCTGCATACCACCACCTCAGCTCCTCGCCTCTACTGTTTTACTCTCTGTCTTACATCCAAAACCATTCCGCCCACACCTTTCACCATCCCACACACATCTACCACCATCCCACCCTCCCAGACCTACCACCATCCCACCAACTCACATCAACCGCCATCCCTCCAACTCACCATTCCACTCATCCACACCTACCACCATCGCACCCTCCTACACCTACCACCATCCCACCCACTCATACCTACCACCATCCCACCCACCCATATACTAGCACTATCCCACCACAGGTACCATCATCTTACCCATAACTACTCTGTCCCACCCAAACGCACCCGAATCCACCACCATCCCTCCCACAACTACACATTCACACCCACCCACAACTACCAGTACCCCACCCACACTTACCACCAACTCACCTACACCCACCCACACCCACACCTACCCCGCACCTGCCTTCCCTTTGTCCTACCCCTCAGTGCGCCAAGGTATACAAATGGGTGTTTTGGATGTGTGTGTGTGTGTGTGTGTGTGTGTGTGTGTGTGTGTGTGTGTGTGTGTGTGTGTGTGTGTGTGTGTGTGTGTTGGGACTTTGTAAAGCCTACAGGAGCTAAGCGTTGTATTACAGTAAAACCATGTAAACAAAAGCATTTTGTAGCATTTCCTCCTTCCTTGCCTCTCGTGTACTTTGACCTGTGAAACTGGGATTAGTAGATGTTACTCATTGACCCCTTGTACGAGAGGTCTATCTTAAGCCTTTGACTGCCGTGAGTGTCTGTGGGCTAAATAAAATCGTCTGTCGTAAGGTGGAATGAAACATGATATTCTTACTGCCTAACCAAAATAATATGACGGTTCAAGTATTTTTGGTGCCCTGGGTTTCATAGTAAGATTTCGTGATGTTAGCAAGATAAAATGCGGAGTAGGTATTAGGAAGCATTGGGTTAAGTTAAATAAAATTGTTTGTAGATATGAAGAAGACAAAGTAATAAAGTTAGTATCGTAGTGAGAAAGTTAAACGAGAAGTGGAGCTTTTTTAATCAGAAACATAAAGAATTTGCTAAACCCAAGGAGAAATATTTTGCTTTCATGCGTCCTAATCATCACCCGAGGACCAGCCTCAGGGAAATTGAGCCAGTGACAGGAGAATGATTAGCATATAACAATACAAAGGTGTAATATGCAAAACAAGTATCAAATGAAGAGGTGTTGGGGAACATGTGGAGGAATTGGTAGGCAGGTGGTTTGAAAAATGTATCAATTGTCTGAAAGTAGGTGAGTTCATTCCCATCCTAGAACATGGAACAGGAGGAAGGTAGGACAGATACAAGAGATAGATAGTGAAAGAAGACAGTGATAGTGGACAGTGATTATGATGTAGGTTAGGAGGAGGGAAGAACGGAAAAGAAGCACAGGCGGTGAAAATGGGGACGCTTATGTAGTGAAGTTAGGGGGACGGCAAGACGGATGCATGGAAGAGGCAGTGAAATAGAAGATGATGACAGTAGGCAGCTGGTATAGGTTTGGTTATTGGGTTATTGAGGACAGGCGTTGGTTTGGCAATGTCCACAAACTCAATGACAGCGCGCCTCCAACCCACTCCAAATTATCCCAGGAATGTGAGGCTAGTACCGTACCGACCAAGCCATGAAATTGCCCACCTAGTTGACGTTCGCCTTGTGACCATTATGCGACGTCTGGTGGGCGGGTGTGGGGTGAAGCAGGCACGTAGCTCACACCCCACACCACACCACACACTGCCAATAAAATGTAACGCATCCCACACCATCCCCACCCCTCCACACCCAACACCCACCCCACCCCACCCACACAAAGTACTCCCTCTTGCACGCACACACACTCAACACTACCTCCCTCCTCATGTACACACACACACACACACACACACACACACACACACACACACACACACACACACACCATAAAACAAATAAATAATGCAACAAGAGAGGAGTGAAGGAAGGAAAGAGCCCATGCAAGTAGCCTCGTAACTCGACATTCCACGTCTTGCGATAAGCGTACGATGGTTTCCAGGCGGTCGCTTCGAATTGGATTAATGCTTACGATATTCCTCCTAACCTCCCCCCTCCCCTACTCCCCCTTATCTCCCCCCTCCTCTACTCCCCCCTTATCTTCCCCTCACACCTTCCACTCAAACATACTTTCCCTTCACCCCCTCCATTCCTCCCCACCCCCTAATCCATTCCCCTTCCCACCCTTTTCCTCTCATCTTCCATCCTTCCCCTTTCCTCACCCCCTCCATTCTTCCCCTTCCCCCATTCTCACCATCCTTCCCTTTCCCCCACCCTCACCATCCTTCCCCTTCCCCCACCCACCACTCTTCCCTTTCCCTCCCAATTCATTCCTCCATGCCCCTGCCCAGCCTTCCCCCCATCTCCCATCCTTTCCTCTACCCCATCCTTCCCTCTCTTTCTCCATCCTTCCTCTTACCCCCCTCTTCCCATACCCCCCATATTAAGCTATAAAAACCCGTCATCGGCCTGAAGGGGTTAATGGTTTCCGGAGTTACAGGAAACGATTTGGCTTGTCACTCACTGTAGGGAGAGTAGCACTACATCAAGTGAGTGGATGGTGGGTGAATCAACTTTTCAGAAAATATCAGGTTGGCATAATCATTAATTTGCTTAGAAAATAGTAAGTAGTATTGAACACTGAACTTAAAAAAAAAAAAAAGCGGAATATCATTAAGTTTTAAAAGACTCTGATTTGCTAAAGGCTAAAATAAACAGGCTTTTAAGGACCAGGGAATCTCTCTCTCTCTCTTCTCTCTCTCTCTCTCTCTCTCTCTCTCTCTCTCTCTCTCTCTCTCTCTCTCTCTCTCTCTCTCTCTCTCTCTCTCTCATAAAATGCCAGTAATTCGTTTTAATTCCTCTCACCTTCACTTAAAACACACACACACACACACACACACACACACACACACACACACACACACACACACACACACACACACACACACACACACACACACACACACACGCAAGCATAACAAGTGTTTGTTGGTAAGCTTAGGCATTACACTAAAGTAAGTAAACATATTAATTCTTTAGTATTTCAGTAACTGTGTATTCCCGCAGCGTATCCTTCACACATACCTGCGTGTATATTATTATTTATTTGTATTCGTAAGAGATGCATACGTTTTACCCGAGAGTGTCGCGTGCTTAGTTTCTTTACGTGTGTGTGTTGTGTACATATTTTCCGTTCCTTTTCTCTTCAACTGTGTGTTTATGCTAGTGTTTGCTGTGTGTTTATGTTATTGTTTGGATGACCGTGTGCTTTTATGCCCGTTGTTATATGTCCTCAAGCATGTGCATGTGTTGGTAGCGGCCAGGGAATGTTGATGTAGCTTTGCACAGGGGAATGTAGTGGTGTAATGTGCAAAAGAAATCGGTGATGCTAAGGAATCATAAGTAGCACTTATTTAACAGCGTCTATTATCATCATCATCATCATTGTAACCATTTTCGTACCTAATCATGTTATTCTTGTTTGTTTTCCCTCACATAATTTTAGAACCGACATAGTTTTCATGAGTAAGATAAAGAGTAATGTTAGTTTCCAATATCCAGAGGTAAAACTGCTAAAGAAGGTGTGTGTGTGTGTGTGTGTGTGTGTGTGTGTGTGTGTGTGTGTGTGTGTGTGTGTGTGTGTGTGTGTGTGTGTGTGTGTGTGTGTGTGTGTGTGTGGTTAATTTATTTCTAGGAGTGAGAAGGAAAGGGTAAAATGGTGTGTCGGGTTGAGATTATAATCATGTATGAATCGTCTCCACAATACTTAACTTCTTTGTGATCTGTTGTGGAACGAGACACATTTTCACATCTAATCTTGGCATCACATGACACTAGGTCACGTCCGCCATTAGTGTTATCCAAGTCCCATCATCATCATCATCATCATCATCACCCATTGGCTTCCCTACAGGTGCAGTGCATTAGCCAGGGCAGAGGGCAAACAAAGGCAAGAGACTGAGGCATTGACGGTGTAGTACTTAGTGTGGGTGTAAATGCATGTTATTGTGCTTTTTGCCTGCCTCACCTCAGTAGTGGCGTCTGCACCTGTCATTAATTTGTTTAGGTAAAGAGCGTTGCGAACACCGAAAAAAGAAGAAGACAAAAAAAAGGAGGGAGGAGGTTAAAGTAAACAAAGCTTCTAATAATATCCCGTTGAAGTAGCGTCTTGGCCGTGAGAGTGTCTGCTTTGAGGTGCCGGGGTCTTGAGTTTAAGTTGGGTGTGAATTAGGAAATGGGAAAAATGGCCTCTCTCCATTTACGCTCTTAAAATTACAGATCTAGAAACATATACTGTGCCTAGGAGTACATTAGAATTATAGGCAATAGAATACCTGTGAGATGCTAATAAGTGAGTATGTGAGTGTATGGACTGTTCAGGAATGTGTGTGAGCTGCAAACGTTAGATAGGTTAAGGAATGCAGAGATCCGTAACAAATGACGAGTGGGGAAGTCTACTGAAAGAGTACAAAGAAGAGTCTCCTTAGATGATATGGAGACACAGAGAGAATGAAGGAAAAAAATAGTCAGGATATATAGTAATGAATTTGATACTAGGAGGAGATGTGGAATAAGACGATGGATGATTCAGTAGGCGAGGTATGGACTCTGAGGAAGCAACAGAAATGACAGTGAACAAATATGGATGGATGAAGGCCGTACAGAGATGCGTATGTCAGAAGTTTTGTCCCATAGTTGTTGTAAAGAAGAGTTTTGTGTGGATTGTTATATCTGTGGGGTGGAGACATGATGTAGGGTGGGATGATGATGATGATGATGATGATGAAGTATGCGTATGTGAGTAAGTAGTATGAGCGTTAATGTGTTAGATAATAGTAATGGTGGTGATGAAGTGTGGGTATGTGGGTGTGTAATGTGGGTGTTTATGAGTTAGGATGAAATGATAATGATGGTGATGGTGAAGTGTGGGTATGCAAGTGTGTTCTGTGGGTAAGTGAGAGTGTGGTGTGGGTATGTGAGTGTGTAGTATTATCGTTTGTGAATTAGGCTGAGATGCTAATGATGGTGGTGATGAGGTGTGGGTTTGCGAGAGTGTAGTGTGGGTATGTGAGTGTGTAGTGTGGGTATGTGAGTGTGTAGTGTGGGTATGCAAGTGTGTAGTGAGGGTATGTGAGTGTGTTGCGTGGGTGCTTATGTGTTTGTTGACGTGTTGGTGGTGCACTAATGGGTAGTCAGGAACCACAGTACGTTCAAACACACACATGCCTGTCACATCACCTCGCTCACTCTTTTTTTTTTTTTTTTTTACTTCTGCTTTTCCTTTTGTCTTGCAGCTCCTTATCTCATTATTACCCGTCCCACTCCGGAGGGACCCGGGGACGGCTATTGTTTTCACTCGGTTTGTCTGTCTGTCTGTTTACAACTTTACGCGGTAATTACTGGTGCGATTTTGACTAAAACTGCAGGGATGGTGATCTATGACCTTCTGATCACCTGATTAAATTGTGGATCAAATTGGTCCCAGGCCCAGGCTGTAGGCCTGTCACGAATCAATTCGCGACATTTCCTTTTTGTGAGAAGCCACGAACTATTAGTGGAAAACTCACTGTGTATCGCTCAGTTAACCGTTTCTCTCTCCATTCCGGGGTATACTTTTCAAATAATTCGTCACCGTTTTCAAAAAGTGACCGATTTAATGCACGTCACTAAGTGCGCTACTGAGCGATACAATTATTTCTTTATCGTTTGCCTCTGCTTCATTCAACCGTTAGCCACGCCTTCTTCCGGTGGCCTGTGCGTACTGCTTATGCATTATTTGAATTCAGTCTTGTGTTTGCTGTGGCGGAGAAAGGTTCTGTGCTCAGAAGTGGAGAGGTCAGCTAGCACCCCAAGCTCCACTAGACAGTTAATCCAGTCCTCCCACCTTAGTGGTGATACACAGTATTCATCGACTGGTATTTCTTTTGTGTATTTTGTAGTTTTAAGAGCTTAGTTAAGGTGTTTTTCCTAGGCGTAAGTATTTAGCTTCTGTGTGAGTGAGCGAGTGCGTCTCATTTAATTTGATTTGAAATGTAATGTTAAATTTATTTTTGTGATTAATAAATTTAACAGTTCTATTTCTTGAGCTTAATGTAGAGTAAAAATCTTGTTTCATTTCTCCATAATTAAGCTTATTTCCCATATAGCTCCTAGCTTGCATAAACGTTTTACTATTCATAACTGGTACTTAGACCAGTCTTGTATTAACTTAAAATCCGTTGTGCCAGGAGTTAATGCATCAGCAAGAACCTGATGTTATTATTATTAGTATTAGTTATTTATTGTCAGGGGTGATGTAACTTTCTCCAGAGGCTAACAGTACAGTAATTCAGCAATTGTGAGTAATTAGTCTCTGCTGTGTACTGTTGAGAAAGTTTATAAATTCTCGTTCTCAGAGAATCGTGCTAAGCCAACGTAAAGTAATCGTTGCTTGATGTAGCAAGACAACCATTGTCTCTGCTCTTCAATATTATTGAATATTATTATCAATTTAAATAATATTTAACCATTTATTCCAAAAAAACAGTGATAATATAAAAACCCCGTGACAATTGGCGACCTCGCCAGGATATTAACTCCTAGCTATAAAGCTATTCACGAGATAGTGCTCACTCATTCATATTTAGGTATTTATCATTAAAGTTTATAGGCACAAGCTTACTGGTGTTTACCCTTAATTTAGCAAGTGAATTTTGCTTTATTAATCAATAGAGTACTTAACTCTAGTTTATTCTTGGTAACGCCACACGATTTTATTCGCTCCTGGGAAGTCGCCGTACCCATTGTGTTTATTTTGAGTCTTCCCAGTCATTTACATTTTTGATTTATTCTTTGCCAGTTAACTAGATAAGACTGGTCACCACTAGCTTGTGTCTGTACTCTTTACTTGTTTATTAGTATTCGTCGCTAAGCAGTCAGTGCTCAATTTCGGGTTGCTTAATAAATTAGCGCCATGGCTACCGCTGTATTTGTACAGGAAGCCAAAGATATGGGTCTCACAGACCCAGAGAAAATACAGAGTTACGTTCTCTCACGGTTCAATTACGAGCAAGAACGTGAGAAAGATGCTCGTGAAGAGCGTAGGATTCAGCGCGAATGCGAGCGAGAACAGCGTGAGGAACGTGAAAGAGAGCGTGCATATGAACAAGAGCAGCGTGAGAAAGAGCGCGAATACGAGCGAGAACAGCGCGAACACGAGCAGAAACAACGCGAGCTCGAGTTAGAAAAAGAGCGAGAACAGCGCGCGAACACGAGCGAGAACAGCGCGAATACGAGCGTGAACAACGAGACAAAGAACGAGAACATGAACTTGAAGTGCTGAAGCTCAAGCGAGATTCCTTGGCTTCAGACACGTCTGGTGCAGTTGGTCCAAGCTCCACGAGCGTTCTTCCTGCACATGTCCTGGCGACCCCACGCATCAAGCTTCCTTCATACAAGGAAAAGCGAGCGAATCGAGCCGTACATAGCTCGTTTTGAGGACATGGCAGACTTATATCAACTGGATGAGGCAGCTAAGCGGCTTCAGTTTCTTAGTTTATTTGAGGGCCCTGCCCTCGATATTCTCCACAGAATTCGTGGAGACAATCTCACATATGAGATGATGAAAGCTGCACTCATTAAGGCGTATGGTCTCACAGTAGACGACGCCAAAGTTCAGTTCATGCGAGCTCGTCTCCAAGACAAGGAGACAGCTGTTCAGTTCCTTGATCGTCTCACAGCTTACTTAAATGAGTGGATGGAGAAAGATGAAACTCCTTCCACGCGTGAGGGGATAATTGACCTTATGCTGCGTACACAGCTAGAGAGGTCGTGGCCTGCTGAGCTCATAGCACAGCTTAAGATCTGCCAGGTGAAAGATGCCAGCCAAATGGCAGAGAAGGCTGACGCATTCTTTACTGCATACGGGTATCAAGCTCGTAAGCAAAACACCTGGAGCAGAAAAGATACTGCCAAGTCTGGGAAGCCGTCTCAGACTGAATCCCAGCACCAAGGCCGTTCTCAGAGTAATGGTCAAGGTCCAAGCAAACCGCAGTGGAAGGACCAGGGGCAAAACACTCAGAAACCTGAGTGGAAGCGGTACAACAAGTACCCTAACCAGCAGCAGTATCAGCCACGCAACCGACCGACGGGACAAAGTTTTTCACCACCAGCTCAAAAGAGGCAGGAAGCGAATGCAGCCTTCATTCCTCAGCAGCAGCCTGGTGGCCACGTCCCTACCAGTGTGGGTACTTCCCCACAGTTCACTAGTCCCACAGTGACAGTGAACCCCCCTCCACAGATGGCCAATGTTCCATCTCCATATAATTCAAAAGGCACAATGTTTGCCACATCAATTCAGCAGCCTCATGAGTGGCTAGCTGCTTCCTCCACAGGCCCTCCCACAGGTGACAGTACCTTCCTTGTACAGCCAGGGTTTGTGGGAGACATTCCTGTGAAGGTCCTGAGAGACAATGGTTCCTCAGGTTGCTCTGTCAAGCAGAGTCTAGTTCGGCCTGAGCAGTATACAGGTCGACAGATCCATGCAAATCTTATTGATGGATCAGTGAGATTGTTCCCTGAGGCATGTATCCAGGTGGCATCTCCATTTTATACTGGTATGACACTTGCAGTTGTCATGCCAGAACCTTTATTTGAACTCATCATTGGAAATATTAATGGAGCCAAGGATAGTTGCTCCGATGGCGCTACTCAGACTTCGGCTGCTGCGGTGACACGAGCCATGACTGAGGCTCCAGACTGTGTCACCCCAGTGATCATTGAATCGCCGCAAGATCTGATGTGCAGTCAACTTGTTGTGCAAGAACAACATTCTGACCCGACACTTGCTACCGTGCGGAACAAACAAAAGGGTCGAGTGATTAAGTATTCACGGGGAGGTCGAGCCAAGTTCCTTCGTAAACAAGGACGGCTCTACCGTGAGTCACGAACACCCGAGGGCGAGGTTCGACTGCAGTTTGTCGTTCCCGCCAAGTACCGCCTAGCAGTGTTACAATGGGGTCATTGTTCAGCCTCAGGAGGTCACATGGGCAAAAGGAAGACCCAGGGCCGTATCCGAGCTGACTTTTTCTGGCCAGGGATGGGACGGGACATAGATAGTTTTGTCCGTTCTTGCAGTGTGTGCCAAAGTATCACCACTAATCAGGGACATGCCCTTCCTGTGCCATTTGTAACTACACCTGTAATCTCTGAGTCAGTTGAGAGACAGGGTAGTGGTGAAGTGGGTGCAGACCTGACGTCTCGCCCATTGGCCTCACAGGACACATTATGTCCAGGGCCTGTACATACAATATATGTACCGTAGGTTAAGGGGGAAGTTTGAGAGGCGACTTGAGGCTATGGAAGACCCAAGTTTGCATAAGGATTCTCAGCTTCCCGGTACTAATAGAAGTACTGCAGGTTAAGGGGGAAGTTCGAGAGAGAACTCCGCAGTGGCGACTTGAGGCTATGGAAGACCCAAGTTTGCATAAGGATTCTCAGCTTCCCGGTACTAATAGAAGTACTGTAGGTTAAGGGGGAAGTTCGAGAGAGAACTCCGCAGAGGCGACTTGAGGCTATGGAAGACCCAAGTTTGCACAAGGATTCTCAGCTTCCCGGTACTAATATAAGTATTGTATTGTAGGTTAAGGGGGAAGTTAGAGAGAGAACTCCGCAGTGGCGACTTGAGGCTATGGAAGACCCAAGTTTGCACAAGGATTCTCAGCTTCCCAATACTAATATAAGTATTGTAGGTTAAGGGGAAAGTACGAGAGAGAACTCCGCAGAGGCGACTTGAGGCTATGGAAGACCCAAGTTTGCATAAGGATTCTCAGCTTCCCAGTACTAATATAAGTATTGTATTGTAGGTAAAGGGGGAAGTTCGAGAGAGAACTCCGCAGAGGCGACTTGAGGCTATGGAAGACCCAAGTTTGCACAAGGATTCTCAGCTCCCGATACTAATATAAGTACTGTAGGTTAAGGGGGAAGTGAGAACTCTGCAGAGGCGACTTGAGGCTATGGAAGACCCAAGTTTGCACAAGGTTTCTCAGCTCTCCGATATTAATATAAGTACTGTAGGTTGAGGCACAGGTTGAGGACCCGTGTGCAGTTCGAGGCTATGGAAGACCCGAGTTTGCACAGGGATTCTCAACTTGCCGACCATAATCGTGTGCTAAAATTAATGGCGACCTCGAGTGTACTTTTCATAGCATGTACTGACTGCTAGCCAGAGAGAGTAATTGTAACATAATAAGAATTTTGTCCCATTGACACTTTTGATGCTCCACCTCAATTGGTTTTGCAGGTTCAGCAATGGGTGTAGCAGTTTTGCTGTGCGGGCCAGCCGATCGTCTGCCGCACGCTGCCACCTCTTCTCCTCTGCCTTCGTCATCGCCATATATTATTTACTGTGTCATTTTATACGTAGGTACAGTTACACTGCAACTGTCACACCTACACTGTGTATTACATACATCACACTACACAACAATTAGTTGTCAGTGTAAATGTAGCGACTTTTCGCTCAGTTTGACCTGAGTACAGGATTTTCACCGTCGTCACGGAGTTTTTCCCTCAAGCTTGCTTCTATTAACGTAAATACGAGGTTTTCACTCACTGGCGACTCGATTTTCTCCTGTAGCAGGATAGCACACACACCACAGTGTGAATCTTGTGTGACTGAGTTAGGATTTATATGTATGTATATTGAAATCTTTCTTCTGAAGGAAGAAAGATTTAATTTTCATGGGCGTAATGTCACGAATCAATTGGCGACATTTCTTTTTGTGAGAAGCCACGAACTATTAGTGGAAAACTCACTGTGTATCGCTCAGTTAACCGTTTCTCTCTCCATTCCGGGGTATACTTTTCAAATAATTCGTCACCGTTTTCAAAAAGTGACCGATTTAATGCACGTCACTAAGTGCGCTACTGAGCGATAAATTTATTTCTTTATCGTTTGCCTCTGCTTCATTCAACCGTTAGCCACGCCTTCTTCCGGTGGCCTGTGCGTACTGCTTATGCATTATTTGAATTCAGTCTTGTGTTTGCTGTGGCGGAGAAAGGTTCTGTGCTCAGAAGTGGAGAGGTCAGCTAGCACCCCAAGCTCCACTAGACAGTTAATCCAGTCCTCCACCTTAGTGGTGATACACAGTATTCATCGACTGGTATTTCTTTTGTATTTTGTAGTTTTAAGAGCTTAGTTAAGGTGTTTTTCCTAGGCGTAAGTATTTAGCTTCTGTGTGAGTGAGCGAGTGCGTCTCATTTAATTTGATTTGAAATGTAATGTTAAATTTATTTTGTGATTAATAAATTTAACAGTTCTATTTCTTGAGCTTAATGTAGAGTAAAAATCTTGTTTCATTTCTCCATAATTAAGCTTATTTCCCATATAGCTCCTAGCTTGCATAAACGTTTTACTATTCATAACTGGTACTTAGACCAGTCTTGTATTAACTTAAAATCCGTTGTGCCAGGAGTTAATGCATCAGCAAGAACCTGATGTTATTATTATTAGTATTAGTTATTTATTGTCAGGGGTGATGTAACTTTCTCCAGAGGCTAACAGTACAGTAATTCAGCAATTGTGAGTAATTAGTCTCTGCTGTGTACTGTTGAGAAAGTTTATAAATTCTCGTTCTCAGAGAATCGTGCTAAGCCAACGTAAAGTAATCGTTGCTTGATGTAGCAAGACAACCATTGTCTCTGCTCTTCAATATTATTGAATATTATTATCAATTTAAATAATATTTAACCATTTATTCCAAAAAAACAGTGATAATATAAAAACCCCGTGACAAGGCCCCCAAAATGTAAGAAAAGAAAAAGGGGGGGACGGGTAAAACAAGTTTTTCGCCATAAGTCTTTTCAAATTCGGCATATCGACCTGAAACCAAAACCTAAATGTGCATCTTTCAAATCTGCATCCAATAACATGCCTCATTACATTAGGGGAGTCACCTCCTAGTTAGCAATAGGGGGGGCAATGTCAGGTGGGTCGGACGTAAAATTTCAAATGGACATAAAATCGTCAATTTTCACCCAATTTCCTGCGAGTTTGATATGTGACATCGTTGATTATATATCCTGTTGTGTTTATACGTCAGCATTAAAATGACTGCCGGGGACGGGTTTGCTGTGCCTTGGCACCGCTTCTTATTGTTCTCTCCTTCAAGTTATCTTACTCCTCCCAGTCTCCCATACTTGCTAAGTTTTTCTGTTTCTTCATTTTTCTTTTTCTCTTATTATTTTCCTTCTCTCTCTCTCTCTCTCTCTCTCTCTCTCTCTCTCTCTCTCTCTCTCACACACACACACACACACACACACACACACACACACACACTTCCCCTTTCCTTCCTTCCCCCTTCCCTCACATTCTCTCCATCCTTCCCTTACCTTCTTCTCATTTCCCCTTCTTCCCTCCTTCGCAGCGTCCACATCAACACTATAATTAACATCTGAAGGGGAAATAGTGCCCCATCTTTACAAAAATTCGCTATATGCTCGTTTTCTTCGCTATAAATCTCGCGAGTAGGTGATCAGGGGGAACTTAGGTAGACGGGCAGGTGGGGTTGTCAGGTGTTTATGGTGGTTGGGGATGATTTTGGAGGTGGTATGTATGTGTGTGTGTGGGTGGGTGGGTGTGGGTGAGAGAGAGAGAGAGAGAGAGAGAGAGAGAGAGAGAGTCAGACAGACAGACAAACAGACGGACAAACAGACAGACAGATAAATAGGTAATAGTGAAACATAAATAGTCTCGGCACTAATTAGCCTTTCCTTTTCTCTGGTGTGTGTGTGTGTGTGTGTGTGTGTGTGTGTGTGTGTGTGTGTGTGTGTGTGAGAGAGAGAGAGAGAGAGAGGGAGAGAGAGAGAGTTCCCTTCTTGTTTTCCTTCACTGCTTTCAATATTGCCCCGGTGGATTTGCTTGTTTTGTGCAGGTGTGGGTGTGTGTTTGCGTGCGTGTGTGTTTGCGTGCGTGTGTTTCCGTGTGCTTGCCTTGCCTTGGGTCACGATCGCAAGCAGTATAGCCGGAAAACTCTGGGGTTCGCTTTATGGTTTATTAGCTAAACAAACACACCTGCATGTCTACCTGTGTGTGTGTGTGTGAGAGAGAGAGAGAGAGAGTGTGTGTGTGTGTGTGTGTGTGTGTGTGTGTGTGTGAGAGAGAGAGAGAGAGAGAGAGAGAGTGTACGAGCGACAGGGCAAAAGAGTTGGTATAATCTATTAGTATGAGAGTGAGAGCAGAGTGAGCCAGCAAGGAAGGGAGAAAATTAATGAGGGAGAAAGCAAATGAGGTAGACGGTAAAAGAGCAGTGAAAGTGAGAGAATGAGACAGTGAGCCAATTGATATACCTGAGAGGGAGAGAGAGGGGGGGGTGTTGATGTGTACCATTGATGTCAGTTCCATATTAGACACGCACTTGGCCCCTGTTTTTGTGTGTGTGTATGTGTGTGTGTGTGTGTGTGTGTGTGTGTGTGTGTGTGTGTGTGTGTGTGTGTGTTTGAGGTGTATTGGGTCATTGCATTTGAGTTTAATTATGTACTTTCCTTCTCTCTCTCTCTCTCTCTGTCTCTCTCTCTCTCTCTCTCTCTCTCTCTCTCCCCTTAATTGTTTCACCCTCTTTCACACCTTCCCCCCTCAAATTACTCACAAAAAAATTTAATTATCGTCAGTACCAGGAGTTACATAAATGACAGCCTACATCAACATCCCAAACTAGGCTAATCCCCTAATGACAGATAGGAACAGCTTAGACAGACATTTAGAATCTGGTCACTTATGAACTTTGATATGGGAGTCGAGTGCTTGACATTCACGGAGCGATTTGTTTTTGTTGAGGAAGAGACAGCGACGGAGTAGTGCAAAAGGAAAAGAGGAGGCAGTGAAGGAGGAGTGAATCGGATCGAAGGGATTTAAGCTAGAATGAGGAAGATTTGGAACCAGGAAGGATAGAAGAACATAGAATACCTGAAAACTATTTAGATTATGATACTAAGCAGGTAATGCATATGTATGTACCTACTTACCTACGTATCCACCTGCTTGTCTGTACCACCTGTCTGCCTGCTCACCTGTCTATCTGTACCATCTGTTTGTCGGTATCCAGCTGTCTGTTTACTCATCTGTCTATCTGTACAACCTGCTTGTCTGTACCACCTGTCTGTTGCTCACCTATCTTTACCACCTGTCTTTATCGCCAGTCTGTCTCTACCACCTGTTTTTCTGTACCACCTGTTTGTCTGTACCACCTGTCTATCTCTACCACCTGTTAGTCGGAATGCAACTGTCTTTTTATCACCTGTCTGTTAGTAAGTAATTAGGTCAGAAGAGAGGAGGGTACAGCATTGAGCAAAAGTTCGTGGACACTTCCCTGTCGGCTGGGTTAAAGGATGCTGTTGTGTGTATGTGTGTG
>NC_137060.1:18397916-18415416 GCF_032717465.1 Coenobita brevimanus | reverse complement strand
GAGAGAGAGAGAGAGAGATTGGAGGGGTGGGCTGAAGGTAGTGCATAATGTGGGACAGGCTAAGAAGAATGTATGGGAGGTGCAGATAGGATGTTTGTGTGAAGGATGGGGAGGATAAACCCTGATGATGGGGGGGGGATGAGGGATAGGGGAGAAGGGAGGGTGTAAATGGGTGGGGTAGCTTATACATGGGTGGTGGTGGTGGGTGGGCTGAGAGGGTGGGTGTATGGTTAGGTAGGCTGATGTATGTGTGTGTGTGTGTGTGTGTGTGTGTGTGTGTGTGTGTGTGTGTGTGTGTGTGTGTGTATCAGGTGTATAGTGCATAAGTTAAGAGAGAGAGAGAGAAATGGGGGGGGGGATTACCAGGTGGATGTGTGTGGGTGAGGATGCAAAATTGATAGACGTGAACTGGAATGGAAAAATCGCTACATATAAATGCAGTATCTCTGAGTTTAAGTGAGGTGTAGGTAGGGATGTGGATAGGTAATTATAGTCGGAGTATGGATGTAGTGGATGAATATAGCCAAGAATGTGGATGGCTGAATATTACCGAGGTGTGGATGTACAGGGATGAATATACGGTAGCTAAGGTGTGGATGTACAGGGATGAATATAGCCAAGGTGTGGATGTAAATGGATTAATGTAGCCAAGGTGTGGATAGGATGGTGTGGAAGGGTTGGTGTGGATAGGGTGTTGGGGGTCACAGTGAAACAAAGGACCGGGACAGAGAGAAAGGATGGAAGAGACGAGCTGGGTGACAGAGAGGACTGAGTTGTCGCACTTTTTTCTATCTCCTTTCCCTCCTCCTCCTTGTCTCCCCTTTCCTTCCCCCCCTTTTTCCTCCTCCACGTAAAGCTACAGGATGGATCTATTGAGAAGTCAGTGAAATTTCATATATGTATGGGGTGAAATATGTGATTGATAGGAAAGGATATATTAGAAAAAAAAGGTGACAGGTCTATTATGGCACTCTGTCGGACCCTCTCTCCTCCCTTCCTTCTCTCTCTTTCTTTCTTTGTCCTTCCCTCTTTCTTCTCCCTCTTCATGAAACTAGAAGGATGGGTGTAATGAAAGGTGAGTGTAATCGTAGATAAATTATTTACTAATGATAAAGGAGATAACAAAGACAGCATTAATTATAGGCTGAGGTGTGGCTCTCTTGTGTCTACCTTCTTTCTCGTTCCATCCTTCTCTCCTTTCCTCTTCCTTCGGCTCTCCTTCTGCCCCTCCTTCGTAAATTAACCTGGATTGGTATGTTGGTGAAAGAGTATAATTATAAATCTAGGTTGAGATATACAATTAATAAAGTGTTAGAGAAAAGAGAAGGGATGACATGTAGAGTTCAGTAAATGCCCGTGTTTTCCACCTTTCTCTTGTGTTCTTCGTTCCTTCTCTTCTTCCTTCTGTATTATCTGTCCTTCCTATACCTTTCCTCCATCGTTCATCCTTTTCCTCTTTCCTTTATTCTTTCATCTTCTCCATCCTCTCGCTTTTATTCCTTCAAATCCTCCCTCCTCTTTCCTTCATTCCTACTGTTTGTCCTATTCCCTTCTTACACTGCTTACTCAATATCCTTTCTCTCCTTCCCTTCCTTCATCCTCCCTCCTTCCACTAGTCTCCTTCTTCCGTATTCTTTCCTTCCTTGTTCCTTTCCTTCCTTTCCTCCTCCTCTCCTCACCTGCGCATGGGGTGGCTAGGATATGGATTGCATGGTGGCTTCAGGCTAAAATAATGGGTGTGGTAATGGAGGGTGACACAACAAGATGAAGTAGGCACGAGGACTGAGTAAGGGTCAGTGGGGGAGAAATCTAGGTTGTAATTCTCCTCTTCCTCCTCCTCTCATTCTCTCCGCTTCTCCCTTTCCTCTTTCCATTTCCCTTTTCTTTCCACTTTTACTTCCATCCACTTCCTCTCTTCTCCTCTCCACATCCTTCCTTTCTAATCGTATTCTCGCCACATTCTCCTTTCTGTCCTCTTTTTCTTCCACATCATCCCTTTCTTCTCTCATTCTTTCCACATTCTCTCTCTTGCTCCTTTTTCTTCCACAACCTTCCTCTCTTCTCACATTCTCCTCTCTCGTCCACATCCTCCCTTTCGTCTCTCATTTTTTCGACATTCCCCTCTCTTCCCTTTTTTTCTTCCACATCATTTCCATTCTTCTCTCATTCTTTCCACTTTCGCCTCTCTTTCCTCCCTTTTTTTTCATTTTTCACTTGCTCTGAGATGGAGAGAAGGTGTCAGGATGGAAGGAATCGTGGTTTTTATGCTCTCTTCCTTTCTCCACGTCCCGTCCTGTCGTCGCGTTCCCATATCTGTCGCTTTCACCCTCCTGCCTCAGTTCCCTTACGTCCACACACTGTCGCATCCTTGAGTCGTTTTTCATTTTCTTGTCGTCTATCCCGTCCTTACTTTTCACCGCGTTGTCTCCCATTTTTTCCTCTCTCTTCCCTCCCTCTCATCACCCTGTCTTCATCTCTCTCTCTCTCTCTCTCTCTCTCTCTCTCTCTTCCTTTTTTTGTTTACATAATTGCTACTGTTAATTGAGAAAAACTAGCCAATAAGGGTAATAGGCTGGAATAGGAGTTTAATAAGTAATTTTTTCCGTTAATTACTGTGGACGAAACGCCAATTAGGAAGCAAAATCAAGCACCACATAAGGAGTACGAGTACCTGGTGTGTTGGTCCTTCTACCTCCGCATGCATTAATAGACCTTTGACCTTGCGTAATGACTGAGTGTATTATCCGTATTATTCCGTATTATCCAGTGACCGTATTTCCTCGTGGTATTGCAAGGTTCTGAAATAAGGCAAAGGGGAGAAAAATAAGGGGGGGGGGACCAAAAGTAAGGTAGTGATAGAAAAAAATAGTAATAGAAACTGCTGTAATGGTTGGAATTATTCTTGGCCTCCCAGTCATTAGGGGTGATTGCGACTGGAACTCATTAAGGAACCGATTTATTCCTGTTCCTTACTGTCACCCCTCCAGCCGGACCACGTAGCTACTTAGTATTATAGTTTTGTTACTTTCAGGTGGTTTTATTTAAGGGAGCGTACTGAAAGGGGTTAAGGAAGGGCGTATCTTAACCCTTGAGACAGAAAGGGAATGAGGGAAGGTGCAGAGTGAGAAATGAAAGATGAGAAAAGAGGCAAATAAATGAATAAATGAATAAGAGAACTGAGCGAGTGAGTAAAGGGGAGGTTAGGTAGGCTGAAAGGAAGGAAGGAGGAGAGGAAAGAAACGAGGAAGAAGAAGAAAATAAAGGAAGAAGAAAAAATAGAGGGAGGAAAAGATGAAAGATGAGGAGGAAACTAAAAGGAGGAAGGAGAAGAGGAAAGAATGGAGGAGGGAAAAATGAATGAAGGAAAGTAATGACACGATTAAAGAATACGTGTGTGTGAGAGAGAGAGAGAGAGAGAGAGAGAGAGAGAGAGAGAGAGAGAGAGAGATAAGCTAATGATAGGAAAATTAAAGTCATCAAAACTTTTTCCACCCTGCTAGTCTCTCTCTCTCTCTCTCTCTCTCTCTCTCTCTCGTCGAGTACGCTATTATTGTCTTTTTCACCCCTCCCTTCCTGTCTTCCTCTGTCGACTCCCTGTCTCTTCCGTCGCCTCTCTCTCTCTCTCTCTCTCTCTCTCTCTCTCTCTCTCTCTCTCTCTCTCTCTCTCTCACACACACACACACACACACACACACACACACACACACTATGATCATCAGTGTAACATCAACACAGATTATCTATTCAAATGTCCAACCTTTCTTCCCTCTCTCCTTTCCTTTCTCCCTCCATCATTTTTCTTCCTTTTTCTCTCCCTCCCTCCCTCCCTCCCTCGCCTTCCTTCATCTAACTACCCTTGTCTTTCTTCCCTCTCTGCATCTGCCTCCCTTTCATCCTCCCACTTTATACCTTCCTTATCTTTCCCTCTTTCTATCCCTCCTTAGTCGTACTACCCTTTTCTTTCCTCCTTCTTTTTTCCTTTTGTCTGTTTTTAGGTCCCCCCCCCCCCTCTTTCTTGTCCCTGCGTCCTTTTGTTGCTCTCTCTTTAAGTATACTGCTTGAGTAAGTCTCTCTCTCTCTCTCTCTCTCTCTCTCTCTCTCTCTCTCTCTGTATATATATATATATATATATATATATATATATATATATATATATATATATATATATATATATATATATATATATATTCATCCCTTTCAGTTTCACTCTCCCATCACATACCATTTCAGACCCACATCTCTATAGCATATAGAAAGAAACAAAGAGGGAGTCTGTATATACAGTGCTGTTTTTATTATCAAATTCGTGGAAAAGTTACAAAGCGGGCAGCCAAATGTCGTAATATATATAATAAAGGAGACAGATAGGGGGAAGTAATGCTAAGTTTTTGCCCGAACGGTGCTCCATTGTCACCTGTGTATTTCATTCTGTGGCGTGGCGAGGCAGTGTGTCCCGGTGTATAAGTCAGCCAGAGATAAACCTTGTCTTGGTCTCACTGTCTTCTTTATTTACACCATTGTTTTCTGGACAATTGACTTTGAAGCACTTGTTGGCGGCAGGCCCATTGTTTTACGGGGTTGGCATATTTCGTTTTTGCCAGGGTGGTGTATCACATTTGACACAGCTAGAGTGTTTTATTTACCAACCTTGTGTTTTGCTGAGTTAGCGCAATTCACAAAGTTGTCTTATCTCATTTTACAGAGCTATTTTATCTCATTTTAGAGACCTTATCGCATTTTGCAGGGTTTGCGTCATATTACAATGCTGTCTTTTCATTTTGCAGAGCTAATCATATCTCATTTTACGAAACTGTCATATATACATTCTTATTTAGCTCGTGTATTTCATTTTGCAGTGCTGTAGTATACGATTGACTAAAGCGTGTAACTTGACAGAGTGAGTATATCATACAGAGTTTTGTCATACACGATGGCTTCTTATTTAGGTTGTGTTGCCCTTCTGCGTCTAAAGGACATTATTTTTAAGACATCACCATTATCGTATGTGCATTCACCGACCTGCATGTTGGCCTTTGACGGCATATAGCGGTGCTTGTCTGACATACTCAACTGTGGATGTGTTTACCTGTTTGCTCTACGTAAAAATAAAATGATTTAACTCACTTCTGAAATTTTACCTCGTGAACTGTAGAGTAAGTATGGCAGAAGACTTGTATGTGTTATAGATTTGTGTTTGCATGGGATATATTTAGTGATTAGCATACCGTCTTTCCTTATCTTTCTTTCCATGTCTGCTTTCTTTCCCTCTTTCTCTCCCTCTCCCTGCCTCCCCTCCGTCTCTCCCTCTACTCTTCGTCTTGTTATCTATCCTTCCTTCTATCTGCTTGCTCCTCCCTTTGTCCCTGTCCCTCTCTCCCTCCCTGTCAATCCTTTCCCTGCTATTCATCATCCTTCTGATTTTCCATTCTCTCTTTCTCTCCCTGTCCCTCTCCTTCCTCTCCTTCCCCTGTCTCTCCTTCTTCTTCCCCATGTCCAATCACTCTCTCCCTGTCTACCCTATCCTCCCTTCGTCCGTCTCTCCCCATGCCTCCCTGCCAACCCCTTCCTTATTAATTTACCCTTGCCATTTCGCTTTCTCTCATTCCCTCTCTATGTGTCTTCCTTCCCCTTTATTTCCTACCGTCTCTCCTCCCCCTATCCCATGTCCAGTCTCTATCAACCCCAACCTCCCTTCCTCCTTCTCTCCCTGCCCACCCTTCCCCTCTAATCCCCGTAGCAATCCAGTACTCCATGAATAACGTGATCTATAGCCAACTTTCCAACCGTATAGAGATAGGCTCGTGCATCTAACTTAACCTATATGGTGACGATAGATTTACTGGGGGGGGGTTCTATCTATCTAGGTGTATTTGTCTCTCTGTCTTTCTTCGCTCTTCGTCTTTCTATTTCCCTCTACCTGGTTTTCTTTTTATGTTTCATTTTCTTTCATCTCTCTCTCTCTCTCTCTCTCTCTCTCTCTCTCTCTCTCTCTCTCTCTCTCTCTCTCTCACACACACACACACACACACACACACACACACACACACACACAAGCATCGTCAATTCCCTCCGTTCAGTGCCACGCTTTCTATCTCTTATTCATGCTTCCATAAGACGATTTTACTCATCCTGGAGAGACACCTTGGAAACGAAAGGGTTAAACCTGACTAGCCCCCACCATGAAGCGGCTAACACAAGGGTACCCCACCACCACCATCCAGAATTTTGCACGGGAGCTGTGAGTTAGGAATATGGGGTTATGGAGTGAGGTGTGTGTGTGTGTGTGTGTGTGTGTGTGTGTGTGTGTGTGTGTGAGAGAGAGAGGGGGGGGGAGGGAGAGAGAACATGGCCTGCCCTGTACATGAACGGTAATGATCTGCCTATATACTGCTGGCATCTCTCACTATAATACCGGATCTTCTACATGGCTTGGTGTATGGCATTCCTAACCCGGTGTGAGCCTATAGCTTAAGATGGATTGCAAGTGACTCCTTAAGATGGTGATATACTGACTAGATTCTCTCTCTCTCTCTCTCTCTCTCTCTCTCTCGTATTTTCCCAGCCTTACTTCGTCTCTCTTCCAATCCCTTCTTCCTTGGTCTTTCTCTTTCCATCCCTCTCTCATTCTTATCCTTCCTCTACTCTCCCTGCTATCGTTATCATCTTTATATTTAGTCCTCCCTTTCCCTCCCTCCCTCCCTCCCTCCCTCCTGACTCTTCCTCTCTTCAGTATTTCATCCCTCCCTTCCTCCTCCTTACCTGTCATCTCACCTCTTCTCTTCCTTCCGTCCCCCTTCTCCTCCCCATCTCCTTCCGGTATTCTCTTCACCGTTTCTGTATATTTATGTTTCTGTTTATTTATTCATCTTATTTAATACCATTCCTTTTATGATCTTTTGTTTTGGGTTTCCAGTTGGTCTCAAAAATAATTCACATCTTCTTTCGCCACAACCGGCAGTGAAAACTTTTGCTCATACCTGTACATTGATAATTTAACTTGGTATCTGTGTGGACGCTGTGTGATTCACCTGATTGTCTTTGTTTACTTATTTATTATTTTTATTTATTTGTGTTATTTTTTTTCAGGTCAGCGCATCTTCACTCGACAGGATGATGATAGATTTAGTGCGGCTATAATTTGTGAGTACTGGATTTTCTCTCTCTTTTATTTATTTATTTATTTTTTTTTATAGATTAGGGATACAGGAAGTCAAAGCAATCCTTCTTCAGTTTCAAGGGTAAAAATTTCCTTGTTCTGTTGTAGCAATCTTGACGTTTATATTGTTATTTCCCGCCTGTTTAGAATAAGTAATAATTTTTCTTTTTCTGAATTTCCGGTTATAATTTCCATATTCGTCTTGTCCAACAATTACGGTATTTTTCTTTTCTTTTTACTTTTTTTTTGGCATTTGTTATTTCCTGGGCAGTGGGTGGCGGGGGACAGTCTTCATCTTTTCTGCCCCTTTCTCACATAAAGTATATAGTCTAGACCTTTACCGTACTCAGCTTTACCTCGTTATAAAATCAGTAGGGCTCTGTTACCGGCATGTCTTTTGTATGCCTGTGTATACCGATTAATTTATTCTGCTGTCCTTTCTCATACGATCCCTCCTATCTTCCTTCCCTCTTACACCTCCTTCCTTCCTTCCTTCCTTCCTTCCTTCCTCCCTCCCTCTAATTCCTCTTCACAGCCAGCCCTACAAATCTGTGTTTATGTAAGGTAACAAACACACCGACACACTCCACGCTTCTTACACTACCGGGGGAGGGAGGGGGAGGGGAAAGGAGGAAGGGGAGGCAGAGGAGGAAGGCAGGGAGAGAGGAAAGACTGAAAGTAAAAGAAGAGGGAAATTAAGAGGCAAAAAATGATAGGGGAAGGAAATGACATGGAAGGAATCGGAAAAGAACTGTAGTGGGGGAAAGGAGACTAGGAAGCTAAGTGAAGAGAAAGGAAGGGGGACTTTTATCCTTTGCTAAGTCCAAGTCTTCCCCTAGAATATGTCCAGTATCTGTCAGCGTTACATCCAGGTTCCCAATTTTACTGCACGGTGAACAGGAACAAAGGTGAAACAAACTTTATCCCTGAGTCTGATCGGCGCGAAAATCGAAGTCGAGTTCTCCCTTTGGCCATTTACATCATACAGAGATGCTGGAGACGGACGCCTTCATGTGGTGGCACTGATATAACTGGGCCGTGGAGCTGCACGGTTATACAAACTTCACTCAATTCTCTCCCTGTTCCCCAAAAGGAGGGTGGTAAACTGTAGGAGGAGGGCAGTTTTAGCCTGTAGTCCACTGGGTTCACTCATCGTATAACCATAGGGCTACAACTACTAACAATACTGCCTAGCCCCACCTACCATTACCTCCACCCCCACCCACCCTTCCTCCCTTATCCCCCCACCCTCCTTCTCCCCCATTACCTCCCGCCGCATCCCCCACCCCCACCCACCCTTCCTCCCTTACCCCCACCCTCCTTCTCCCCCAACCACTCCTACCACTTCCCCCACCCCCACCCACGCTTCCTCCCTTATCCCCCACCCTCCTCCCCATCCCCTCCCACCACTTCCCCCACCCCCACCCCCACCCACCCTTATCCCCCACCCTCCTTCTCCCCATCCCCTCCTACCACTTCCTCCACCCCCATCCCCACCCCCACCCCCACCCACGCTTCCTCCCTTATCCCCCACCCTCCTCCCCATCCCCTCCCACCACTTCCCCCACCCCCACCAACCCTTACCCCCTCTCTCTATTGACAGGCAGACGGACAAGCAATCAGTCAAGCAAGCAAGACAAACGAGGGTAAAACGACGCTAAACAAAGCAAACGATCGAAAGGCTCAATTGGGCTGTTAAGGTGTCAGAGGGAAAGTGTGATTTGTGGAGGTGTGAAAAATGGAGGGAGGGAGGGAGGGAGTGAAGGGTGGAGGGATGGGGGAAGGGAAGCAAGGTAAGGTGTAGCCGAGGAAGTAAGGGAAGGGCAGAGAGAGAGAGAGAGAGAGAGAGAGAGAGAGAGAGAGATCCGCAGTTTCACAGACCTAATGACAAGAAAATAAGTAAACATCTGGGAAAATATCATCATAATCATCATCATCATCATCCTTATTATCATCATCATCATCATCATCATCTCTGCATTATAAACTGGGCTGGTATTCATAGCCACTCCAAACACAATTCCCACATGCATTTCTCCCCCTACACCCCTAGTCATCCACACCTGAACCCATGCGTAAAGTGTTGGGTGGGGGCGGGTCACTTCCCCTGTAGTAAAAAGTGGTGTTCCTTTGCCCTACGTATCAGTTGCCCCTCAGGATCCGTAAAACAGCCAGAACGTGTATAGTAAAAGTCCATCAGAGCCAGGCGTGTACGTGCCGTCCGCTACAATACACACACACACACACACACACACACACACACACACACACACACACACACACACACACACACACACAGGATCTAGAAACACATGAAAAGAAGCGACAGAAATTAGAACGACCATATCCGTCATCATTACTCTTTCCTACCATTTCCTCCACTACCATGATAACTACCATCATTATTACCACAATTACCACCATGACACATCCATATCGTCTGCTACCTTACCTACCACAACCATCACCCTACCACTTCGTCCACAACCATGATTAACGATATCATTACCACCACACCTACCATCATCACACTTCCATTTCGTCTTCTGTCATGGTTACCACAACTATTACTACTATACCTACCACTACCACATTTCTTCTGCTACTACTACTACTATTACTACTATCCACCACCACCACCACTTACTACCACTACTACTACCATTCATCACTGCGACCACCACCACTACTTGCTACTACTACTGCTACTACTACTACTACTACTACTACCACCACCACCACTTGTACTACCATCACTACCACTGAGTGACACGTGAGATAACATAAGTGTGGTAATAAGTGTTCATATCAACGTACACACTTATACACTTATGCAAATTACTTCAGCCATTATCTTAAAGTGCTTGAGTGAATAATACCAGTGTGTGGAAGTTATGTTTTTTCGAGTAATCTCATATTGGCTCTCTCTCTCTCTCTCTCTCTCTCTCTCTCTCTCTCTCTCTCTCTCTCTCTCTGAACAGTTTATCTCGAACACAGAATAATTTAACCCCTTCAGTCCGATTACGTATTTATTCTCACTCCCTCAGACGATTTTCTTTTGCCTTCGAGAGACCCCTTGCAATAAATTTTCTCCCGAGTTAAAGAAAATCGTCTGGAAGAATACAATGAAAAAATATTATTGGATAGAAGAGGTTAAAATGACGCCCCACACAATTTAGGAATTTGGCCAGGTAAGGGTCAGGTAAGAAGTGGTATGCTGATTGAAAAGACGCGAGATCGAAGAATTTGGTTATCTGTATATCATCAAAACAGGCTTTACTGATCCTCCTTCATACCCTGGGACTTGTCATAAAAGCACCTCAGCATATACCATCACACCAGTCCTGAACGAGACACCCCTGGCATGTATTCAATATGGACGGTGGGTATTAGCGCCGAAGAGGTGGCATGTGAAGTTGTGTGGATCGTAGTAGAACCGCTGGGACTCAGGGAATAGGCTGTCAGGTCTGTGCCCAGAGTTCCACACACACACACACACACACACACACACACACACACACACACACACACACACACACACACACACACACACACACACACACACACACACACTGGTGGTTGCGAAAAGTTTCACTGACGAAGTGGGTGATTACTGTCCTCCTTGAGCTAGGGGACCGGTGTGTGCGTGTGTGAAGGTCACAGCCTTGCCCTTAGATCGGACTATATGAGCTCTCAGCTCCCTTCCGGGAGGGTAAAAGCTGACGATCACGACCATCAAGTGATCCTGACCGACCCGGTGAATTACACACACGTTTTGGTTACTTATAATTTTTAAGACCAATGCCATCACGACCATCATAACTCCCACCACACCAACCACAACCACCATAGCTACCACAACATATACCACACCAACCACCACTACCACACCACACACCACACCTACCACAACTACCACCACAGCACTATTAAACATGATCCCCAGCAATTAAAAAGTCCCCCTTCGCACTTAACACATTCTTCACCTTTCATCTTCATTTTCTTCTGCCCTTTTTTTTACCCCTGTTTTCTTGGTACAGTTCTCTCTCTCTGTCGCTTTAATTTCCTTCTCTTCGCCTTTATTTTCTCTCCCCATTCTTCCCCTTCTCTTCCTCACTCCTCTCCCCTTCCTTCCTGTCTTCCACTTCCCTCCTCTCTCCTCTTCTCTCTCCTCCTCTCCCCTCCTGTAGACTTTATGAGGGCGGTGGTGTCCAGTGTCGTGTGGTTGAAGGCGCCAGGGAGGAGGAGGAGGAGGAGGAGGAGGAAGAGGAGGAGAAAAAAACAGGAGCAAAAGAGGAAGAGGAAAAAACAGGAGCAAAAGAGGAAGAGGAAAAAACAGGAGCAAAAGAGGAAGAGAAAAAAAAATGAATAGTACAAACACCATTAGGGGAAAGAGAAGAAGGAGGAGGAGGAAAAAGAGTGAGAGGAGGAGAAAGAAGACGCAGAATAGGAAAGGGAAGAAGAGGAAAAAGATGTAATGACGATGCAAACGATTAAGCAAGATTTTAATGCAACACGATGAAATTTAGGGGGATATATCATCATCACAGTCATTATCATCATCATCGTCATCATCATCATCATCATCATCATTTCTTCACACTTTTTGTTCTACCTACCCCAACACTCATACATACCTATCCATCTTCCTAGGTACACTAATATCCTTTTGCCTACACCCATATCTACCTACCTACCTACCTACCTACCTACCACTGTGCCCAGGAGAGACAGCCCGAGACGGATCACCCACACTAAAACCACTAATGATTTTGACTGTGATTTATCGGGAGTTGGGTTGAGGGTGATGGTGATGATGGTGATAGTCGTGGTGGTGACTCTGGTGATAATGGTGATGATGTTGGTAGCGGTGGTGATAAGGATGATGATGATGTTGATAATGATGATGGTTATATGGATGATGATGATGATGATGATAATGATGATGATACGGATGATGTTGATGATGATGATGATCGTGATGGTGGCGATGGTTATGATGGTAATGATAGATCTCATGTGATGACGATGATGGTGGTAATGGTGACGATCTGGTGGTGGTTGTGATGATAACGATAACAGTAAAAGCAAGTAGACAGCATCCTGAGAGCTTTTACCCCCGCCAACACTCAGACCAGACAACTCAGCTCACCACCAAAATTTAATCAACTCTTCCTAGGCCCATGACCCATATTTCCACAAAATATCATTGAAATCCGTCAGTCACTTTTAGAGATTTCTTGTGGATAATCAAAGAAACTGGAAAAACATAAACTGGATCTGCATCTGGATCCAAATCTGCCTCGAAATCTAATACAGTAGACTTTTCCTTGGGCAGTGGATCACCCCTCCAGAAATTGCATCGAAATTTGACCATAACTTTTTGAGATATTTTATGGACAGAGAGACAAACAGACAGACACGGGTGATCACATATTCTCCACCAACGTGATCGATATAGTACACTTACGTATACGGTACTAAAATGGTAAGTTTATTAGGAGGTAATGTAGGTAAATGAAGAGGGTAATTGTACTCACGATTCGCTACCATAAACAGCCAGTAGATATATGCGGTAAATTTGACATAAAATTAAAAACAGACAGATCCACATTCGTACACTGCTATGTTGACCTGTGAACGTACATACATACATACTCACACTGACGGACACGAGTTCACATAGACAAAAATATACAGACTCAAACACATGAAAGTACAGTACAATAACATGTACAAGGTTATTCACACACCAGTGCGCTCATATTGTTGGTTTTACACACACACACACACACACACACACACACACACACACACACACACACACACACACACACACACACACACACACACACACACACACACACACACACACACACACACACACGTTTCTTTACGAGACTTATCTGCACCACCAAAACTACACACATACTAGCACACACATAAACATACACGTGCCCCTTATGAAACATTGGTCACACACACACATACGCACATGTGTAGGTATATATTGGTCTGCATAAGAAATACACGCAAATATTTCTCACTAAGATCAGGGGGTTTCATTAGGCTGAATAAAATCGTCTTCCAGTAATAAAAATTTAAAAGTTGATTAATGTGTTGGAATCAGATGTAGACTTACTTTTTATTCCTAGTTGTGTGTGTGTGTGTGTGTGTGTGTGTGTGTGTGTGTGTGTGTGTGTGTGTGTGTGTGTGTGTGTGTGTGTGTGTGAGAGAGAGAGAGAGAAAGAGAAGTGTGCGGGGAGGGGAGGTAGGGTGTGATTTGATGGGCAAAACATGAGGTTAAAAAAAAAAAGGACAAAGACGAATGAGCAAAGAAACAGGCCAGAGAAGAAAGGTGTGCAGTGGTGTAGATTGATGCCAGGCCTCTCTCTCTCTCTCTCTCTCTCTGAAACCACGTGACAAAAAAAAAAAAACACCCCTGCTTGCCATAACTAGAAGGTAAACACAAACACACCAACACAAACACACACCCACTTGCCCTCCATACCTACTTAAAGTATCCCTATCTGTCTGTCTGTCTGTCTGATCCTGCCACTTAAAATAGATAAGAACCTGCCTGTTTTTACCGGACCTTATTCTAATTTGCTTAGGCGATTTCTCAGCCCCCTTTTCTTTTGCGATTTATTTTTTTGCATTTTACCTGTAGGGGTCAGCTCTCTCAGGCACCCGTGACTTACTCTCTTCTGAATAAAATCGTCTGCCGTTGAGATAGAATACTAGAGTTGCTCCCGACCATGAGGGGGTTAATGAAGACACTAACAATAATATTCGCAAGTAAGTAACATCATCTGTCATTAGTTGGAATAGAATAGAAGAGTTACCCTGATCATGAAAAGGTTAAAGTCTATAGAAAACGGAACGAACGATAATTACTCTTGTTAGTCTTTTTTTTTTTTTTTTATGTTTTCTTTGTGTCAGGAGAGAGGAAGATGTGCTTTTCCTCCTCCTCCTCCTCCTCTTATTATTACTTTTCTTCCTCCTCCTCCTCCTCCTCCTCCTCCTCCTATTATTACTTTTCTTCCTCCTCCTCCTCCTCCTTCTGGACACCCTTTCCCCTCTCCCGCTCCTCGCTCTTTCTCCCCTATCCTCTTCCTTCCCCTCGCCGCCTGTTGTCTTCCCCTCTCTTTCCTTTCATTCCTTTCCTCCTCATTTCCTTTCCCTCCATCATAGTCTCTCCCCTTACATCCCTCTCCCCTCCCGTCCCCTCCTCTCCAATTTCCCATCCCTTTCCATTCACTCCTTTTTCTTCTCTTTCCTTTCCCTCTTTAATTTTCTCCCTCCCTCCCCTCTCTCTTCCTCCCCCCAGCCTTTTCCCTTTCCCCTTGTCTCCCCTCCCCTTCCTCCTTCTCTCCCCTTCCCTTCCTCCTTCTCTCCCTTCCCCTTCCTCCTCCAACTAGTCTTTTTCTCCCCTTTCCCCTTCCCCATCTCCTCATAGCGACAGTGTGTGTGTGTGTGTGTGTATGTGTGTGTGTGAGAGAGAGAGAGAGAGAGAGAGAGAGAGAGAGAGATTCATGAAGTCACGGAGCCAAATGGACAATCTAGACCCATCCCTTTTTTTAATGTCACACACACCTACACATGCACATACGAGCTCACAGACAAAGGCGTACGTGCTGTCATGTACACAGATTCTCTCACTTTATCATGTGTACACATTCAGCTACACATACATCCAGACGCAGACTCTCTCTCTCTCTCTCTCACACACACACACACACACACACACACACACACACACACACACACATTTGAAAGGGATTTGACACAACCCCTTCAGTGCGATGATGCTTACTTTTCACCACTCCACACCATTTCCATTTGACTCAAGAAAGATTCCTTGTAGTGAAGTGGTTAGTAGTAATCGCCATCAGCACTTTATCAACGAGGGATCACTTATAAGATGAAGAAAATGGTCTTATAAAAGCAAGAATTCATTTTTAAAACTTTGACATTTAAATGGTTATCAAAAAACTATTAATTATTCTGGCTTTGTTTATTTTAGCGTCGAATAATGTCATGTTTTCAGTTTCTTAAATACTGTCCTTACCATGAGCATTGTTATATTTATTTATTTATTTATCGTTATTATTAAAGCAGTATGATAAGCCACCAACGCAAAAATAGCTGTGAAGGAGTAACGAGATACCTGGAATGAATCGTTAATGGACGGTACGGTATTAGCACCCAGGTAACTATAGGTGAAGGTGTGTCGCTATCTGTTACACCGTCTCCCCCGCTTTGGCCCGGGGAAAATAAGGTTTAGTCTGTGTCCTGGGCTGGGTACACAGAAAGACACTAAGACTGCATTTCAAACCAACCCCACTTACCCCTTAGAAAAAAATAGTGTCGGGACTTGCAATTCTAAACCCCTGCAGAATGAGGACGTTTTTTGCCATGTTCGTTACCGCCAGACGATGTTATCCAGCTTGAGAAATTTTACGGAGAGATTAGAAACAGTTTCCATTAACCTCATCAGTACAATGCCTTCTTATTTTTTTTAATGGAAGAAGGAACCCAGGGCCATTTCCACAGAGCCTCGCCGAAATGAAAGCCGCACAGCAACTGCCCACCTGCACTGTTGCTGTGGTGTGTTTCCTTTCCCCCTTAATGATATCCCGGAGAGTAAATACACCGACACTATTTTTAGGTTGGGGTGGGAGGGGGTTAGTAGGGAGAAGAGGAGAGGGGAAGGAGGAAGATGGAAGAGAGGGGAAACGGAAGGAAAAAGTTGAAAGCGAGAGGAAAGAAGGAAATATAAGAAGGTGAAGTTAAAGGGAGAAGAAATGGGCTAAAGAAAAAGAAAAAAAAGCAGATTAGAGAAGGGAGGAAAAGATGGGAAGAGAATGGAGGGGAAAGAGGAGGATGGAAGGATTCAGAGGAAGAGAATGTAAGACGGGGAAGAAAATGGAAAGAGAGGAAAGAGGAAAAATAGAAAGCAACGAAAGAGAATGGAAGGGAAGGAGAATGAAGGTGCGGAAGGAGAAGAAGACTTGGAAAGGGAAGGAGGAGAATAGCGATGAAAATTAATGACTGCAGAATAGACTGAAAGGAAAGGAAAGCCAAAGGAAGTAAGGAGAGATGAGGAAAACGGAAGAATATAGAATAGGAAATAAAATAAAAGGATGGAAAGAGAAAAAATGGAAGGTGGGGGGGAAGAAGAAATGAAGCATAAGAAAGTAAAGGAAACAAAAGGGAAAGAAATGAGGGAAGGGAAGCAGTGTAAAAACAAAATGATCACTGCTATGCCGAAGTCAGAGGGGAGGGAGGTCGTAAGAAGGAAGAGATGAGAAGCGACGAGAAAAATAAGGGAAAATGAAGGGAAGGAAAAAGGGAGACTGCATCGGCGAGGACTAAAGTGGGGAAGGAAGCACATTCCAGGAACACGGAAATGAGGGAGAAATATGTGGACGACCCTTGGGTCACGCACCCTCTGTACCTTCCCTGTTTCTGCTAGTCCCCCCTTCAGTCGTAATCACCCTCTCATTATACCTGTACCGTAAGGGCGCGTCCACACGTGCTCTCGAATATATGTTGGCAACACGACAGGCAACGTGTTCGGGAACATGTTTGCAGCAGTATTTGGACAGATGTATGCAAACATGTTTCAGTGCAGCATCGAACACTGGCAGCAGAGGTGATGGGATATGAGTGTCCATACCAGGCAGCTGAGACTTCGTCATGATGTTGCCAACATGATCTGGACGCTGCCGTTCCCAACATGTTTGCAGTGTTCGTTATTGTGTTGCGTACATGTTGCCAACACTTGTTCCAGCACACGTGTGGACGCGCTTAAGACAGCATTTGCTCTCTGTCTTTTGTACCCCCCCCCCTCTCTCTCTCTCTAAAGGAAAAAGGAACCAAAGGCCTAGAAGTTCCCTGAAGCAACGTTGGAATCTTGAAATTAACACACTGCCTTAACCCTTCATACTCTTCATAAGGTAAAACACCAGAGCAAGGACGCAGACATAACACATTCACCTACATACACATACATGTAACTGTGGAAACGCATACACCCCCCTTAAAACACACACACACACACACACACACACACACACACACACACACACACACACACACACACACACACACACACACACACACACACACACACACACACACACACACACACACCTTTAGATGCTCTCCACGTGCCCTAAACGTTTGCTTTCATTTCCCGTTGCATAAAGGGAGAGGAAATGCAGACAAGGAAGGGGAAATGTGTATAAATGTAATGACAAGTGAAAGGACTGGTAGAAGGAAGAGGCATGGAAAGAAGGAAAGAGCAAGGTTGGAGCAAAAGGAGGGGAAAGGAAAGGA